>NC_006680.1:422500-452500 GCF_000091045.1 Cryptococcus deneoformans JEC21
ATCCGCATTCAAGGCCCTTGGGAAAGATCTCCAAGCCATCAACCACGGTCTTAATGTTATTGCCCTTTGTTCGCCATTTGAGCATTCTTACTACCAGGCAAAGGCACCAGTCTATTCCAACTTCCCGTTCATAACATATAGACTAGGGAAAGAGGAAGACCCAGGTCTAATGTGGCTGTTGCAGACGTCGAGGAGGATGATTGGATTGTACTTGAGGCTGTCCAGCTGGTTGAAGGAGCAGATTCAAATTGCATCACACTTTGATGTTCCTATCGGCGTGAGTGCATCCATCTGGAGGGCTAAGAGACAAACTAATCCCCGCTGCAGAACCTGGGTGCCGATATAGCGGTGTTCCTTGCGGATATCGAGTTCGCACGTAGACTCAAACAGCAAGACATGCTCATTTGGTGGTCATCGACTCCCCGACCAGATCTTGGTGGTTCCGAAGAAGATGCTAACTCTAGCGAAGATCTCGTTTCTCCTCACATCTCAAACCGCGGCTGTTACTCATCCACCGTGCTGGAAATGGAGGTGTCCGATCTTGCTATTAACGCTGTCCTTCAATCAGCTCTCGTCAACGAAATGGAAGGTTCAGGAACTGGTTCGCTCGCCTTTGATTCGGCATCCCATAACCTTGATGAGTACGCCAAGGGTGCTGTCAACACATCGGTCATGCTTGGAGATGCCGTACTTTCCACCCAAACCTTTGGGGTTCTTAAGTCAATGCTTCGTGCATGGTATGCTGACAAGGCTCGAGCTCATGTCAAAGGCGACTCATTGTCGCCTGCCGAGATCGTTGTCGATCAATTTTGGCGTTGGATCAGTTCATCAACCAGCAGCATGTTTGAGCCAGCTCTCCATCGTTTCCTTCATGGCTTGATGCGCAAGACATTCCTGCAGCTCCTCGCAGAATTCAAACGGCTGGGTACCCAAGTCGTCTACGCGGATTTCGGCCGTGTTTTCCTTCTCACCTCCAAACCTGATGCTGGCAGCGCGTTTGCATTTGCAAAATACCTAGTTGCCGCTGCCAACTCACAAGAATTGTTCCGCCATCTCATCATCGACGTCGCCCAGTTTTGGAACTACCTTGCGTGGATGGATGTTGCCAATTTCGGCGGTGTCAAAGTCTCACCTGAAACTGCGGCGAGTCGAGAGCCGCCAGCGAAAAGGTTCGAGATTAGTATGGACTGGAACATCCAATCCTTTTTGCCCGGCACTCTTCAACCTGTGTTCGAAAGAAATGTGGCGAGCTTCATATTTTCCCTTTACAGTGCTAAGCGCTCGTCCAGCGATGGCAGAGAGCCTCTTAGAGTCATCCACAGTCTCAACATTGATCAGCCTGGTACAGAAGCCACATCAACAATGAATCCTACGAAAGAAAAGGAGAAGAAAGCTGCCTCCAAGAGCATCTCACAAACTCTTACCCGTCGACTTCTTTCTGATATTGCTGCGGTCAAGCGTCAACAAGCTGCTGTGCACCTTGAGCCGGAAGAGGCCTACACCCTGGCTTTTCCCGACTTGCCTGGAGCTAGGTCGAAACGCATTAATCCCACCCTCGAGCTTATTAAGGCCATTACGGAGGTCTATTCTCTCGCTTCTGAGCATAGCATTGAAGTGCAAATTCTCAAGCGGAACTTGCTGGACTTGATTGGTGTCAAAGAGTTCTCGAGCGATGCGGCCTTTAATCCTCCATGCGAAAGTATTGAGGTGCCCATGGTGATTTGCAAAAAGTGTAACGCGATCAGAGACGTCGACCTATGCAGAGATCCCGACAGGTTGCCTAGTGTTAACCCAGATAGCGGTGAAATGTTGGAACCAGCGAGAAAGAACTGGGTGTGTCATGTAAGTCAGGCTACTCTAGATCCAGGTGTGGTTGCTGATTATGTTGCAGAAATGTGACTCTGAATATGATCGATTCCAGATCGAACAACCTCTCATCGAAATGGTCACCAAGACGATCACCAACTACCAAATACAAGACGTAAGTCTCATCATTGGTTATCAGAAAGTTGGCTACTTATTGACATCCTTCATTCATCAGGTGATCTGCCTCAAATGTTCGCAAACGAAATCGGACAATCTTGCGGCGACCTGCAAATGTGGTGGAGGATTTAGGACGACGTCAAACAGAAATGAACTGAAGACGAAGCTGAAAATGATTAAGAGTGGTAAATGTCTTCGTCCGATCCCTGTCTGGCTGTCTGGCTAACTATAATCCCATAGTATGTGATTACCATAAATTGCCCTTTGCTGGTAGTTATGTGGAAGAGACTTTGAGTCGGTGGTAGGCGTTAATTAAGAGGACTTCGAGGCAGTAGTGCAGCAGCAATTGTATTTGGGGGCTTGTTTCGGCGCTTCTGGTTGTATTTCGTAGTGTTATTTCCTTGTTCTCCACCGATTTGACTCCATACATTTTCCGCATCTGCATATAGACCGACTGTCGCATGTTTGAATGAAAAGACAAATGAACCACACTGCATTTGCACGCGCACGTCTTCTATCGTTATCAGGCTTGGCCCGACAGCCTTTTTTTTTGCGCCCGCTTTTCAGAAACTCATACAAAATTGACTCCGCCGCGACAAGTCTCGGCGAGTTTCATTTTCCGCGTTTGAAGACAAAGCCCGAAACGCGGCAAAAGATACCGGCCAAGCCCGGTGGGCTCTTGTTGAATGAGCGCGTGATAACGGAAATAAGTAATTAATAATGGTGGATGCTGCCTGCCACGTAGTATAAATAGCTTTGAACGACACATAAACACAGATCAATCCTTTAACCTTCATAATCAAACCGGATCCTCCAAGCAGTATGCCCCTGTACAAGTTCCTCGTCACAGGCTATAGGCCATCACTCTCCATCTTTTCGTTCGACCCCTCAACCGCCAAGGTCAAGCTCGTTTCCGAGTTCTCTCCCGCACCCCAGAACGGCACCCGGCTTGAGCTCGCCGATCCCACCTCTGTGTCATCGCAAGGCACAGAGAGGAACTTATATTGGCTGTCAGATGCTAACAAGGGATCGGCTGTGAGTCTCAAACTTGCAGACGATCAGATTGAAATCACGGCCGAGAGACTCTCCCATGGCGGAGGCGTCCATAGTATGTCGCAGAAGACCCATTGTATGACAAGCCAGCTAATAAACGCGGGCATCTAGTCCATGTCATGAAAGACGGCTCTGGTATAGTCGTGTCCAACTTTATCGGCGGCTCTATCATCTTCTTCCCCATCACTGCTTCTGGCGCCCTGTCAGAAACATCAGAATCCCCACTCCTCACTCTGCCGTTCGTATACGAATCACAGACAGCACCGAATGTTAAGCGTCAAGAAGCATCTCACGCTCATCATGTGGTAGAAGGCAGGAATGGTATTCTTTATGTTTCCGACTTGGGCAACGACCGTATTTGGATTGTAAAGCGAGAAGGAGAAAGCGGCTTGGCCATCAAGGGGTACTTGCAAGCCCCTCCTGGAACAGGTCCTAGACACAGTCTCATCTCCAAAGACGGTGCGTATGTTCATGTCTACTAGTTTTAGCATATGTTCATAAAAAACTGCTCCCAGGGAAATATCTGTACTGTCTCACAGAGCTCACCAGCGACATCCTTGTCTTCCCTTTAGAGGACACTTTTGAGACCATTCAGCCCCTTCCTGATTTCAAATGCAACATCATCCCCCCGTCAGTCCCAGCTGCGGCCCACCACCACCTAAACGCTGCCGAACTGATCTTCAACCCGACTATTCCCAACGTTCTCTATGCGTCTAATCGACTTGAACTCCGTCTTCCAGCCGAATTTGCGACTGGCGAGCTTGGAGATGCGGTGGCTATTGTGACGCTGAATGAAGAGGGGAACAAGTTAGTTGATGTCAAGTTTATCAGGACCGGCTGTAATAATATTCGAGGAATGAGGGCTAGTCCTGATGGCAAATATGTCGCTGTAGCCGGAAGATACGGAGGCGGAGTCGAGATTTGGAGCGTGGGGGATTCGGGGGTAGATTGGAGGCTTGCTGGAAAGGACGAAAATATCGATTCGGTCACTGATATGGCGTGGTTATAATCGTGCAGTAAAAGCCAAAAGTCTGGGCAAATTTAGATACATGAAATGGCAACACACTAAACTAGTCTGAACTGGAAACACAATCGTGCGAAAAGGGAGATCGCTTTGATCATGCGGCCGACCACTAGAACGCAAAGCAGAATCCATGTGACCATTCCACTGATCATCTAGAGGCCGATGGTATCTACTTTCCAGAGATCATCGCTATTGTTCGATCAGATACTGGGAGCCTTTATAAGAACGCCGTGAACTCACCCAATCCAGCAAATGGTCTCAACAGCTACGCCCTTACCAGCCTTCTTGATATCGGCACTTGACGCCACAAGCTTACCAATACCACATGCGTGCTGCTTACCTTCAGCTTGGATGGCGACAATAGTATCCTTTCCCAGACCGTCAGGCAGTTTACCCCCCGCAGACAAGAGACCAGGGGCCATCATGTTCGCACCCTGCAATTAAGTTCACATTAGTTGCGATCACAAACACGCGCTTCATTACAGACGTACAGCTAGAAGAAACTTGATCGCCCCTCGATCGATTTGAACACGAGGAAGCATGTCAGGATCTTTCGAAAGCAGTGTTCGTCAGTAAATTTATGGAGGTGATGGGAAGAGACATACACTTATGTAAAAGCTTTAAAGTCGGGATAAAAGGGCCATCGAAGTGCTGGAAGAAGATGGGCACTGAGTGGATGGTGAAGATTGATATTCGATCGTGGCTAGAGCATATGTATCAGTATCTTTCGGCTGAAGGGCAACATGCCTTTTGTAACAACTCACCATTTAGTCAATCCTAGAGCTTCCTTCTTCGGCCAAAACTCGTCAAGCACACTCTCGACACCCGCACCCTCACCGTCATCTTCCTTTTCCTCCTTTTCTTCCTTATCCTTTCCTTTTCCCTTCCCCCCCTTTCCCTTGCCGCCTTTCTTCCCACCTTTGCCCTTCCCAGAAGTTGGTTCCTCTTTCTCCTTTTCCTCAGCCGCAGGCTCGGCGTGTTCTATGGAAGCCTCTGTAGCGGCAGACTGATCCTTCCAAGCTGGGAGAGACAAGTATGTTATTTGTGAGAGAATGGATGATCTAATATTACGCTGGACAGAAGACTTGAGGGAAGTAGAGGAAGAGACATCTTCCTTGGGGTTAAATCTGATACAAAACAAGTGTTAGTTTATAAAGATGGGCTGCGCGACGTCTGGACGTACTTCTTGAACATATTGCTTTCCAATGCTTTGTAAAGGTCAACAAAGCCTAGCTAGTTGTTGTAAAGACTATTGGAAGTGAACCTGTTGATTTGCTGTCGACCGCCGTAAACGATTCTCTGAACTTCATTCGTCTTCTGGCCACTTGTTTCATTTGTTACGTAAGGTAACGGTCGGAACGAGATTGCCTCCCACCGTCTTTAGTCCTATTATCCACTACGCCAGAACGCGTGAACCTGGGGCCTCCAACCAATATCACTCCCAGCCAGCATGGCAGTAGTCTCTCAGAACACGCCGGTTCATCCAGTCATAAACAGCATTAGTCATCGCCTGAACTCGCCTTTCAGGCCGCATGTCCATGCTCTTCCTTCTTTATTGATTCAATAAACGATGACAGTATTTTCGTATGGGTATCGGGCTGCATATACAAGGCGGCATAACACCGCTCGCCGCTTTTAAGCCGCATCAACACACTCCTATATACTACAACTACGTTCGTTCTCCTCGAGGCTGTGACCAGGCGACCTCCAAGATCAATGAATCGTAACCTGGGTAATGTATAATCAGTTTTACCGGCACAAGCAATTAGCTGATGGGAAAACCTGTACTTACCGCGGCCATTCAAGTGAGCCATAGCCGCCTCTGCATCTCTCTTGCTCTCGAAACTGACGAACGCCAAACCCTTGCTGACCCTCGTGTTTCGATCCCTGACGATATTGGCCCTTCCAAGCTTGCCATTCTTGGCGAAAGGTTGGAACAAAGCCCGAAGATCGTCTTCTTCGGCATCGATGGAAAGGGAGGTGACACGAAGGGTAGGAAGCTCGTCTCGAGCTCGGAACATTGAGTCGCCAGCACCAGTGGCCCCTGCGCGTTGAGATCTATCACAGCATAAGACAAAATACTACTGGGCCAGCCTTCACACTACTCACGGAGGGACATATTTGCCACCTGTCTCACCAGCACCCTTGGCGGCCAGAGTTCCAGAAACAACAACCTGCTCTTCCTCTGCTCCGTCTGCATTGAGATTGTCGATAGCAGCAAGCTGTTCCCTGAAAGGACATCTCGCAGTGTAATGTTGACCACTACAGAGTCGACAGACAACCGCCTTTCCGGTGGGAGCCTTGACAGCTGTTTCAGGTTCAGGTTCAACACGTTGGATCTACGGCATGGTCAGACCAAAATCATTATCACGCTTACGGCACATACCTTGCTGATGGGGGCGATCTTGAAATGAAGGTTCTCTCCGATAATGGTAGTCTTTCTGTCGGGTCCAGGAGGCTTTCCTTTGTCGAGACCGAATCTGCAATGTCCAAATTAAGAATTAATGTTCCTATACCTTCCATATAAACACCCACTTTGGCCATTGCTTCCTCTCCGCCATTGTCTGAGTCACAGTGGAGACCTGCAACCGTCTCCTCACTCTCCTGGTCACCTTGACCTTTTGATCATCCGCGTTGTACTTCCAGCTAACTATAGTTGTGATACCGTTGGCATCGGTAGATTCGGTAGTTGGGGGAAGCTCATCGGCTAATCAATCATTTTTGTAAGAGGCAGGCAGACTTTGAAAGCTGGAAAGGAACGCACCATCCACATCATCGGCAGCCCAGTCGCGGTTGGATCTGTATGGGCGGTTTCTCGTTAGTATACGTGTTTCCAAGCAGCAAAATTTGTTTGTTCATACTCCGTCAACGAAAGAATATTAACTCACTGCTTTGAGTCGGCCATTTTGTAAGCTTTGGGTCAAATAATGTGTTTACAAGTCGCGAAGGGGCGTTTCTTGACGTTTCTTATTGTCCTTGGTGAAATCGAAATCTCGAAGAAATGCGGAATTCTGCGGAAAATAACTGATGTGGCACTTTCTTATCCCATCTCTCCTATCCCTTCCTGCAAATGATTTTTGCCTTTGGCGTATATAACCAATCCTTATTCATTCTGATATAACCATGCTGTAGGAAGCCCCTGCCCTTTGCTACATTCTCGCCTTTATGATGATCAACATCCGCTGCAGAAGACAGGTGAACAGAAATAAACTACACCCTACTTGGCCTTACTCATACTTGTTACTATTATGACGGCCGGCAACCTCCCCTGGTCGGAAAAAGCTTTCGGCTCGACCTTCTATCCTCATAGTGCACTGTTGCGGCCATAGGCGGTCGTCACACGTTAGACGTTTTGGCTTGGTTGAATAAATGTTGAAGATCAGTGGGGCCGCAAAGGCAACAAAATCCTTGTCTTTTCCTTAGCTCTGAACTCAATCACTGCTCCAGCATGTGGCGCAAGATTTCGAACAAACAAAACAGCTTGAACATCAAAAATTCGCAGTGCTTCGAGCGCAGGGCAATGAGTGCGCGCTTTTGGCGGTAATAGAGTGAAAAGAAGGAAGTCAAGTAACACCATGTTGCCTGGATGGATCAAGATCCCATGAGGTTTAACCCCCGACTATCCCAACGGAAAGCGAAGAAGGAAGGTTCCGGCAAGCGCAAAGCAGTTAGTCATCAGCTCTCAATTAACGACGGATCGATCCCGGTTGACGACGACCAACCTGCCGGGAATATCTCGTCTTTAATCATTTGCTTGTTCGCTTGTGACACTCATCACTTCATCTTGTTTCTAGATGAAGATGGAAAGACTCATTTTTTGTGATTCAAGTCTCATGCCAATCGATGTATTCCCCTCACATGTCAGTCTTCGCAAATGTTTCCATGATGACTTGCAATGAGTAGTAATCTATATGGTCTATGTTATTACATGTCACACCCTTCTACTCCGTACTACGCCGCCGCCCCATCGCCTACGAACCGCGTACGCTCTTTTTACATAATAATATTATTGGAAAGTACGTTACCAAGTCTTACAGCATATCGCACTTCCACCACATTCATGGATCATGCAATGGACACAAATGTTCGAGATATCGCGCCGATGAGAGATGCTGAGAGGGCCGAGAGAGCAGAAGGTTACAATTCGCCAAAGAAAGAAACCATCAATCCGCCCGCTCGCATAGTAAACGGCGTAGTGTCCCATTCATAGGTTTCAGCTGTACCCACCGGCCTCTTACAGCTGTACCCACCGGTCTCTTACCCAGTTCAGTCCAGTTTCAGTTTCAAAACAAAATTGTATCGCCAACAATTACAATTGAAACACCGATCACATTGTACTACCGGAAAGAATGCATCAACTACTGGCTACATAGTCCAGAACTTCGACATTTGGTCCAGTTCATCGATGAATTGTCCATGAGTTGTTCACGCCATGGTCCTTCACATATTCCGCAAAGGCCTCATCGGTTGCTTCCAGTACCAAAACAGCGTCGCCCCCCCCCCACCTATCGTCGTCAACCGCCATCTGGCAGGAAAATTCTTTAATAATGGAGAAACCGAGTCGACGTTGACATTAGCTTATCTCGTAGATCACCACCAAATACCACATGATCCCACAGAGACCTTCTCGTACAAGGTATTCCGAAAAATCCCAGCCATTTCTCATCTCCACTTAGGGTAAGCCATTTGAACAACGTTGAGGATCGGGGTAAGGGCACTTTTAATGATGAATGAGTATACCGTCAGATGTAGTCCATCCTAGTTTCACAGACGTGGGCACAAAAGAAGCGGAAGGATGACGCTTGTAGTTTGAACAAGTGGGTCTGCGCTTTGTAAGTTCACAGCATAAGACGGGATAAGAGGAAACTCACTGCGGATAAGGTGGATGTGTTAAATGAGGCAGTATCCCTATAAGCAGCAACGGCTTAGAGCTGATACTACCACTCTTCCTTGTTTCCCTTCGTCATCTTTTGAACATATTCACATGGGAAAAATATGTATTCTGAGCGAATCCCCGGCGGAAAGAGGCGAACATCTCAAAGTAGTGCATGAGGTACTCTGTGTAAGACACTTCGTCGACGATCGCGTCGCCCTTGTAATCTTGTTACCCATGCTTCGCCTAGTGCGCCATTTTTACGCGTATCGGCGACTTTAGGGACTATCATTTGATCTGATATCTCGTAAGACTCATTTAGATCAAATTGAGAGAGGAATGGTTGATGTTTGTTTGGAAGATGGTCGACACAGACAATCGCGTCCATCTGCCGACGAGATAGCAATGATTCGGCCTGAAGGTTGAACCGAGCATGTTGAACTAATACGCGATGGCTTTGGCATGTTTGCATGGAGATGGACGGGGAGAATATAGTATCGTCGATAAAAGATGTTAATTCAACTGCGTGAAGGAAGTGTGGAAAGAAGGCTCGCACCAGTCTGCAATGCTCCCTTTGCTGCAGACGAAGGGTTCGGACTTCGGTCTTCGGTCTTTGATTTTTGATGCTTTGACGATATTTATTAGGTACAAAAGAAGGGATCCCAGGGATAGCGGATGCCGGGTGCTGGTAGTGTCCCTGAAAATTCTATGTATTTAGGTCTGGCGCACTGTCCCGTGCGTGTTTTGAAGGCGTTGCTTCCCGCTTATGCGTCGTCAAGCATTCTAGAAGAGGAAGAAGTGCTTGAAATAAATTACAAGAAGTGCTAGTTATTAGCGGTTCCGTGCGCGCTACAAGCACATTCGAGCTTTGGCTGTCCTATTCTGTGCAGTGGATATGAAGTAAGAAATTTCCAGGCACTATTAACCCAATCTTTGCTCATATATACGTCGTCGTACAGTCCTCATGATGTCGGATACGAGATGATGGGGCAATGAAACCCAAGAGTGAGCATACAGATGACGTACAGCATACGATGCGAGGAACGTAGAAAAATTCAAAAAGGGAAGTCGAGATGCCGCTGCTGCTGCTGTATTGGGGTCCGCCAAATAATCGTGACGAACCACCAAAACATAACACAATCCTGCCAAGATTTCATTGGAGCCCACAACACTAAAAACTGTGCGTCAAAAGAGAAGAACTTGGGAGGGGAGGAGGCCCGGCAAGCACCACAAAACTCCCTTATCGTAATTGCCTCTATTACTCCTGTAGCCTGTATACGCCAGTCAAGCATGTCAACATGTCAAGTATTACGCACACATTTCTAGATACACATCTAAGCACGAGCGACACGATCAATGACCAAGAACTAAAACTTTAAGGAACGGTACGCGTACATGGGTTTTGTCCCTTGTTCCTTCATTTCGGGCCGCATACACGCCACACTAAAACTAAGCCCGAGTCCCTATATCTCGCAGTATCTCATGTTTCACGCTCCTCTCCCCTCCTCCCTCCATGATCTATGATGCTCCACGACCTTTACACCTGTGGCTTCTGTGCGCTCCACTGTATTTGATGATGTGGCCCGCCGCACTTTATTATGGATTTGTATGTGTAATTTGCACATCCGGCTACTAGTAATGGTCCAACGTACAGCATGCAGACACAAAACAGAAAAAGCGCAAAGCGCTAAAAAAAGCAACTAAAACGCCCAACGTCCAAAGAGGCGAGCGACAAGCAACGCATGCAAGAATGTAAGAATAAGGAATCGGGAATTTAACCTTTGACTTTTAACGTGAGACGTGTTAACTCCACCGGATTCTTATCGCCAAAAACTCTGGCTTCTGGGTGCCGCAGTCACGAGTTTTAGATCTCAGGTCTCAGTTTTAGCTGGTGATGACTACATAGTATTATCTGCTTGCCACTTGGGAGGCTCCGAGAAGGGAGAGATCGAAAGCGATGCGATCCTGCATTTTGCGTTGTGCGACCGCCGAACATTATTATTTGCCCTACATCGGGCTGCATTTAGCCCGTGCTGCTGGGGGCTGGAGCGTGCCAATAAATATTACACCCCGGACAACCGAACGGCTGCCTGCTGTATTGTACTGCTCTCGACTTAAGCCTTCCAATCTTCAGCTATTATCACATCGTCACGCTCATCATCGCTGTTGCTATCTACCTTCATTAAGCAAGTACGATATCACGACCCCCAACCCGACCACCTAGAACGTACGACGACAAGTTTCACAAAACGGCATAAAAGACGCGAGACACTTCGAGACGAACCAACATTTCCGCCTGCGGTTACCGGTTACCTGTGCGCACCAACGGCTTTCCGGTGATAAAAAGTACACAGCGCCAACATCAAAGAGATACGAGATCGAATCAATCTGGCGCGTTCGGCACCAGCACGGCTTACGGCTGTTGTACCGTGCGGAGTCTCTGGGCTGTGTATGGTCTTCGCAAACGGAGAATAAAGAACGCTTTTGGACCTGTGATCAGTGCGTAGTATTATTTGCCCCCACCTAAACATTCCGGGTCTCGATGATGGATGTCGAAAGATAGTCCATCATCTTGCCCAGCCGAAAGGGTGTCTTCACGACGCAGGCCGAAGGGAATGGCGGCGCAAGCCTTCGTTGCTCTTTCCTTCGAGCTTCGAGCTGGCTTGGAGGTGTCAGTCGGGAGCCAAGCCATATCTTGTTTATTTATGCGAGCGCACGCTTACGAGATTATTATGTATTTAGGTTTTCGCAAGGTCAGTTGGCCGAAACAGGCGGAATAATAAATAATACGGCAAGGACAAAAGTCGATAGTACAGAACACCCCGTGCAGTTCCCTCATATACCGTCAGTGCGAGGGCGCTTTGGGGACTATTCAGTTGCCCTGTGCTCAAGTAACAGGTTGCGTTCATTATTTCGGAAAAACAGTGGATAGGATTAACAAGCATCAGGTTAAGGACAGGCGTGAGTCATTCTCAAATATCTTTTCTTGGATCCACCCATTGCCGCCTGGATGATCGTGTCAGGCTATTGAAAGGCGCAGCCTTACTACGGCATGTCTTATCACCGGCCTTAATTCTTGTGTGCCATGGAATATTCGCACTCTCAAACTTGTTCATGATTGCAGTGTGAACTACGAGCTGACTTTGTGTTTCCCGGTATCGCTTGTCCTTGCGAACCTTGCGTATTATTGCAGTCCTTTCTGTCACTCACTCCTTCTCCACACGATCTGCTTGGGCAAGATTCAAACTTTCCCTTGACTGCCCTCGCATCACATTTTTATCCCCTTTGCCCTCCCTTGTGCATCACCGCTTGCCACTCCTCATCAAATCAATCTTCTCTGTCGCAACGGGACATACGTACGCGACGAAACACAGTTGGCTTCTAAGGCACCTAGTCATTGGACTGGCGATTATAAAACTTCAGCCCTCGGCAGCATAGGACATCCTATCTCGATTATTGGGTGTCCCTGTTGACCTTCATACACAACGGACAAATCGCTCATACCCGAGGGCTAGACCGATTGTTACCGAGGCGACAAAAAAAGCATACCAAGTTAGACCCTGTGAGAACAAAAAGCAAGAGCAGAACAGTGCGTTCAATCAGGTGGAGACCGGTGATTTGCATTGTCCGTTAGCCCAACCCGGACGATCTCAGGTTTCGGGTTTGATTAGCGGAGATTTCTTCGGAAGAGGAAGAATACGAGGCTGCTGTTGGATGAAGGCGCCAAGCTGTGAATTGTTGTCGCCGCAGCGATCATTCTGAGCACCGGGCGTCATCATCCGTAATCTGCGCCCATCAATAAACCAGAGGGAAGGAACAAAGGTCCTTGAATTTTGCACGACAGCCTCTTCATCCTACCCAACCGTGCTGCTTGCTGTATCCGCTAGCTTGGTCTAGTCCACCACGGTCCTGTCATCCCTGACATCCTTGAGAACGCCTTCCATCCTTTTCCTCTTCAGCCCCGGACTGCATATATTACATGGGAAGAACATATCCCCGGCCTGGTCAGCCCCACACTTCGTCCTCGCCCTTCTCCATGTCGCCCCAATACGAAAGGCCACCTACTAGCACCCATACTGCCACCTCTTCTTCCAGCTTGCCCGTACTTGCAACCCCTCCTTCTTTCCATCTCCATTCCTTTTCTCTCATCGATCGTGGTTTGACCGGAAAGCTGGACCACCCGCTCGACCCTCTAGGACAACATTCAAAAGTCAGACCTACTCTTCCTGCACTGCCCTTCCCATCTTTACGGAAGTCGCACGGATTTTTACCGTCGATCGCCACACAAGCCCTCGCGCATTACCACTTCCCTTCCAACTACACACCAGCAGATACATCTCAGAGGATATCAAAGAACCTCATTTCGCAGGCTCATTCACCGTTTGCATCCCCAGGCGCTTTGTCACTTTCACCCGAAGTTGGAAGACCAAAAAAGAAGACCAAGATGGACATGAACATGGCTCAGACCGG
This sequence comes from Cryptococcus deneoformans JEC21, assembly GCF_000091045.1. NCBI lineage: Eukaryota > Fungi > Basidiomycota > Tremellomycetes > Tremellales > Cryptococcaceae > Cryptococcus > Cryptococcus deneoformans. The sequence goes on from NC_006680.1 coordinate 435,904, forward strand.
GTCGATGGCGGCGCTTCCTGGCATTCAAACACCCCTAGCATCCTATGTCGGTGAGTTTCTTCTCTCTATTTTGCATGACGAATCTAATCTGGCATACAGCCCAGATGGTCGTTTGGCTCTGGTATGGGCAGTTCCAACAGCAGCAACCACTTTCCCCCATTTCACCTTCCAACTCTTCCATCCCAGATCCATTTGATCCAGCATATCAACCTCAACGCATTTCACAACTGATGGTCCAACCTTCTGCTGTTTTCAGTGAATTCGTGGCTAGGCTTCTTCAGGTCACTATGGTCTCACACAGCGTGACACTAGTGGCAATACTCTATGTCTATCGACTGAAAATGAGGAACATGTTTTACTCCACGCCTGGCAGTGAAAACAGGCCATTTGTGGCTGCTTTGATGTTGGCTAACAAATATTTGGATGAGTGAGTTGTTTACGATTCCGTGACTGGCTTTCTCTAACAGTGAGACAGTAATACATATACCAACGCTACTTGGTCAGAGCTAGCTGGAATTCCTTTGACCGAAATCAGCGTAGGTTTCAATTGATGGTTTGAATATCATGAGCTCATCTTTAACTAGCGTATGGAAACCGAATTCCTCGTTGGATTGAACTATGAACTAGGGGTTGAAGTAGACGAGTACGAACGCTGGAAGATGTTGTTGGACGAATTCATGTTGTCTCGGGGCCCAGGTAATGCTATGCCTGCTGCAAAGCATAAGTGGATCTCTGGTCAGACACCATTCAACCCCAATCTAGCGTGCACTCCAACGTTCTCCTATAATACTCGGGCGAAATCGGCATCGCCGCCTAGACGACTACGTCCTGATTATGCTGCTCTCCCGGGCAGTAGGAAACGATCGGCAGCTGATGCCTTCTTCCCTGATTCAGTACCGCCTCCTTTACACGATAATTATCTTCCAGTTCCTCCGCCCAGTCAACCTTATTCTCAAGAGCCGCCCCTTCCTTCCCTTCGCACAAGACCTGCTTTAGTCGCTCAGACTTCCAACTCGTCTCTGGCGCGGTCAGCGTCACTTAACAGACAGCTAGCGCGTCTTCCTTCAAATTTTGGTGGTCGTCGAGGTTCGACAGGACATGTATACCCAGCACCAACACCGAAAGAACCGGCATTGCAGTATCAGCAGCCCTCGCCATCGACTTATGGTCAGTTAGTACAGGCCGCCATGCAAACGGGATGGGATAGCAACCGGGCCTTACTAGCACCTTATGATGACAGCCTTGCCCAGCCTCACTTAGTTCCTCCGGAGGTGAGTTTTTGACATATGACAATCCGTTATGGCGTCTAACCAGTCAACATTATAGCACCTCATGTTTTATTCACTTGCGGCTGAGCCACAAACAGGAACTGCCGGTCAACCTCGCAAGGCCATCTTGCGCTATCAAGCTCCTGCTGTTGAACATTCTTTCAACTACGCATCTCATCCTTCATACCCGCCATATAATCCTCAAGCATCTCAAGCCTCGTACCCTTACCAAGTTCCTCCGCCTCCGGATTTATCTCCTCAGGATGTCGTTATGTTCGACGACCACCTCCGTCCTCCAGCATCGTATTATCCGCCTGGTCATGCCGATTCCCACTCCGAGACTCAGGGAATGTATACACCTGACCCATACATAGCTGCGCCAGTCTGGCGAACGCCTATGCAAGTAGGCCCACAGCCAGCTCAATTCGCGAATGCCGGGCCGCCTGGATACGTTTATAACCCGTATATGCCTACCACAGCCAGGTGGGCAGGTTTCACCCCGGCAACCCACGGTGAACCGATCTACCCTGGCTGGACAAGGACGTCGGATGGGGTGTTATACTATCACTCTGAGCCGCAGGTTGAAGGGCCACCAGTGTGGACATCAAGGAGCGAATGGTCGAGTCCTGTTTCGAGATTCCACATGTGAAAACCTCACGAAATTGTTTCAAGGTTCAAGAGTTTGAAAGTTTGATGTTGGAATTCATAGACGATAATTATGTTTGTAACGTTAATTTCTGGTTTTTTTCGGTTCTTGTTTGTTCTCAATCCTCGCATTTTTTACCACGTACATATCATTCATCACTCGTTCGCATTATCAATCAATTCATTCCAGCGGTTATGACATAGTCGATATAGGCGTGTCGTTTTCAAAAGTCTACTCTCAGTGAGGCTTTACTTCATATCATTAACTATGAATAGACAAGAATTTTCAAGCCCATTTACGTATATGTGGGAGGTGTATGTGTATCGACAATAATACTTCCATGTCTGCTGCGCGCTATTAGCAGCCAACCGTCGTGATCATGACGCATAGCTCAAAAGGCACATCGCATTGCGCATAATCATTATACTGCTGGGTACAGCTCTTGTCAATCATCAAGCACAAACCCCCTCGCTCATTCAGCAATCAATGATTCAATCAATATATCATATATTGTATCACCGGTCTGGCAGTGCTGCACTGGAAATCGATACCTGAAGGTACAGTCGGGAAGTGGAAAAAGGCGGGAATGAGAGATTAACCGAAGCTGAAAAGAAAGATGGAAGAAAAGTGCCGGTTATCCTTGTCGCAGGTTTCAGATTTCAGACGCATAATGGAAGAAGCGAGAACCACATGTTCAGTTAAGGACTAAAGGGTGGCAGGCAGAGGATAGGTGAAGGAGGCAGGCTTATGGCCCCGTCCAAAATCCAAAGGACCTAGCCAAGTCGAATAAACCGATCGAAGCTCATTCAAAGGATAGCAAGGGAAGATGATAGGGGATGAAAGGAAAGAAAGCAGCCCCGGCGCCGACGTACGGCTGGAACCACATGGTAGTAATAAGAAGCTCAGAATAACGGATGACCTCTATAGATCCTATACTCCTTTCATGGCTGGGCAAAACATCTAGGAGATACTTAGTAGATAGCATGACTTTGGACGAGTGGCGTATACATGGTTGAGAAAAACGAATGTTTTAATATCTGCTTTGTCCTGGGCATAGATACATCTTTGAGATCCGTCCGCACACCCAAGCCAGCACACAGTTCAACCACGACACCATCAAACAACAGCAACAAACGTCATCGATACAATCCAATTGCGTATAAGGGCTTGAGAAGACGCATAGCAGTCATTACATCGCAGAATCTTTTTACAACATCTCGATTCGTCTGCAACTTGTGAGTCAATATGCCCTCTGGTCTTAATCAGGGATTTGCCGTGCCACATTGATACATCCCTTCAAACAGTAGTGTAGACTTTGACACTTTGACAACTTCCGAACGCGATCCTTGCACCCTTCCTTATTATCATTTTTCAACGGTATTCGATCTCGACAGGAAAGCAGTTATTGATCTTCAAGCATCCTCGAACAAGCTAATTGTCAGATCAGGATGGATCCAATGTCGCAGATGATGATGATGGTACGTGCATTTCCGTCGGCATTGGTGTTGTGTCGGCATAGGCCAGAGGGCGCAATATGCGAGATGATGCAGAGGGCAACCTATCGTCGTCTATTCGATTGGTGTGAGATGAGATTACAGGACGCGTCACGCGACTGATGTTGTTGGCTGAGAGGTGTTTGCCGTTACACTGCCCCATCCTATCTTCTATGACTCAATCGTTGGGATCAAAGATATTCTTTTCGCCATACACCTACCATGACTACCATTCCATACTCCAAGCCCCGAAACAAAGCTGACGTTGTGCGCGAATCTCTCGCTCACCCCGCCAACAACCCTTATTACCTCTCTCACCTATCTTACCCCACCGCTTCCAACTCTTCCTTTATATACTTGATGTCCCAACGACAACAGGGAGGAGGAATGGGAATGGGTGGAATGGGAATGGGAGGAATGGGAATGGGAGGAATGGGAATGGGGGGGATGGGTATGATGAATCCTATGATGGTAAGTCAAAAGTTGAAGCGTAAAAAGGGATAACGTTGGTGGTCAGATGGGGATGGGGGGTCCAATGATGGTGAGTACAAAATGAAAAGATCATACTGGAAGCGAGCTCATGCGATTTGTGACAGGGTGGAATGGGAGGGATGGGGATGATGAATCCCATGATGGTGCATTCTGGTCCCCTTCCAGCCTCGCTACGGCGACAAAGAACGACACTGACCTAAACATTATTCATAGGGCATGGGAGGCATGGGTATGGCGAGCCCTATGATGGGAATGGGAGGTTATGTGAGTGTATTCGTCTTGTCACTTTGTTCAACAGCGTCGCCGTTGTCCCGTCTAAACATGACTCACAGGGGATGCTAGGTGGAGGTCTTGGTTCTGGAGCATACGGGGTTGGTATCGGTTTCACTTATACTTCAACGTGGTTTCCATCTTGGGTTCAACAGCTGATGTATTGTGTGGTTTGGCACACATAGATGCCGAGGTATCCCCCAGGAGGGTAAGCCATTTCACGACCCCCCGTCTTTTTTCTTCCTGTCCGTCTTGGCTTGACAAAGTCGCCGAGGTAAGTAACAGGTCTAACGTTCTGATACAGGCTTTTCGGCGACTACGGCATGGGAATGGGAGCGATGCCTGGCGGAATGATGGGTGGAATGGGTACGATGATGGGCGGTTATGGGATGAACATGGGAATGCCTTGGGGGTACTAAGGGATGGGTTGTAAAGAAGATATGCCAATGTATTATTACCGAATGTATGGACAAGTTAGCAGGTTTTTCGAGCTCGATGTAGGTCCCTCGTACTACTAGTGACTAGACGAGGATTAATTTGTATTCAAGTCAGTGATTTAATAAGTGCGTACATCGATAGTTGATCCTCCGAAAAAAGCGAGTTGGCATGTAACGAACAGATTCATGATTACAGTTATATGAGGGCTTGTTAAATTGAACATACTTTCCAGTGTCATTCTGCATTTGTCTCTGTCCCCCACGCCTCTCACAGCTCATTTTCAGAAAGTAACCCGTATAGGCCGACCATACTCACAGGTACCATGGCTGATTTGGAACACCTCGCACTGGCGAGCGAGGACGGATTGGTCTATTGGTCTATCTTTTACTATGCCGGCCGCCTGCAGAGAAAACAAAGCTTGAAACACCTGGCTACTCCCCCAGTAGGCCTGCAATGTACTCGTTGGGTGATTTGAACAAAGACGAGTCATGCTAGGTTCGCCTGCAGGGGATCAATGGATGCAATACTGATGCTTGCTGCAACACAAACAATGAGTAGTGTTCAGGGCAGCTATCTTCAGGAAGAAGCTCGGTCCAGAATCCTGTAAGTAATCTGGACAATCGCCTTCATACAGCTATAGATAGCTGAATGACCTCTGCGCTAATCAAGCAAGCCCACGTAGCCTGTGCATCTCGTATGCCTTGTAGACATTTGTTGCTGCCGTCTAACGGTGCAGCCCCTTAGACTAGTGAGACCCATTCGTCATTGAAAATTCATGACAAAAATCCACGGAAATACATCGACCGCTTGTACATTACAATCGTGCTAAACTTGTTACAGAGGCTGACCGCCATTCATGTACTGTTTGCCCCTACTGCGCATCAGCAACGTTTCGCTTGCATATTATTGAGTTCTCGACTCACAAGTCAGTCAGTTGGCCAGTAACATCCATCAAACGGTTGGTCTCTGCTACTCCATATAGGTAGGTAGAGTCTCTAACCGTACCGAACCAGGCATATCTACTAAACTTTATTCAGCTGACTTTCCATAGCATATTTGGGATGACATACACGAGCCAGGACTGTTTCTCCATCCATGAAGTCGTCTTTTGCATGAAGGTGCTGACGTCAGCTGTGCTAGGATTGGAATTCGTCCCAAAGCTCTGGTGTCTGTGTCAGTGAATCTGTTTATATCACTGCCGTTGTGGAGGCACCTGCGTTTACTCACATGGCAAGCAAATTCACTTAGGACCAGTGGTAACCCAAAAGTCTTTTGAAATGCCGACACTGTGGACATAAAATCATCTGGATCTGTAGTATACAAGTGCATCGCCACGTAATCTGGCTTGTACGGGCAGTCACCCCAACCATCTTTGGCGGAGTATGGAGGAGGGCAAATGGTGGCGAAGAAGGTAGAAAGCCAAGCTTGATCGGATGCCATCACTGGAGATTGGACTTTGATTGTAGGGTAGGTGGATCTCAATGTGGTAATCTGAGTTTTCCAGCTACCGGACAGCGACTAAGTTTAGATGTCAAGAAATATGTGTGTGATACTTACATTCCGGCTGCAGTCACTGGATCGATGTACGAGGAGACTCCATTGTCCGTTTGCAAATCTGTGCACTGTCAACCCACATTGCATTACAGGTGCTTTTTAATTCACCTGGTTCGTTGTATCCCATAATCTCTGTAAATCCTTTTTGCAAAGTGTCAGAGTTGTCAAGGAAATTTTTGTCGAAGCTTTGAAGCAACATTAGATAATATCGTCAGCCATCAATACTTGGGAGACATACAGCATGGGTATGAACTTCCCTGAAACGTTCACACTGTCAGCATTGAGGATACCTTGGTTCCAATTCTTGTTCCAGTCAAACCACCAAGAAATGGTCTGTTATCAGGTTAGTAACGAAGGCTCGATTGACAACACAGTCGGCTTACCGAAGTAGAAGTGAAGAATTGCGCTATTGGCGAAGCATCTTTCTCTTGTACAGGCCAACTTATACCCATTTTAGAGAATGAGCTTCCAGTTTTTGTAGCCGAGACCGCCGATGACCCCTTGCTCGAAGATACTACCTTGGCCTTTGTTGACATTAGCTGCCCGGTTGTGACAGTGACGTTGGATACTTGCGTCGCCAAAGTCGCAACTTTGGCGGACGTTGCTGGTAACTTGGATGAGCTGCTGTTTTCAGCTAGGTGTGCGCTCGTAAGTGCTTGTTCTGTAAACGTGACTCGGGTAGGGGCTGCCGTATTGGATACTGATCCTGAACCGCCAGAGTAAGAGGAAGACCAGCTGTGCGATTCTAAAGTGGCTGCAAGAATGCTATTCGATTTTCCCGAGTTCAGCATTAAAGATGATTCTTGATCTGTCCCGGAAGCAGATGTTGGTAACTGGGCATATATGATAGACGCATTCGGCTCAGACAAGGTCGTAGCGGCTGCGGTTGTCCCTCGAACGCAAGCGGGGACTGCTCGCGCCGAAGAGCAAAAGATGAGTAGTAAGATCGCTGCAGAGGTGGAAGGCATGAGCATCGTCAGTTGAGATGCTATAAAGAGCGCCGCGCAATGAATATTAAGTCTTGTATGACCAGCACACTCAGGGCTTGTGATGAGGGATGTCGTAGAAGGAGAAATAAAATGGTGTCTAGCACGCTCTTAAAAGGACACTAATGGTAAATTGTGTAATTGCCAGCTGCCTACAAAGCAAACTCAGGAGTAATTATATGCCTTCAGTGGCCAGACATGCTCCTTTCAATCCACCCAGGCAATTTGATAGATCTACAAGAGAGAAAATGAACAATTGCTGGTTGATTTCAGGACAGCTTGGCATCTTTCTCCTTTATTGCAAGCCCAAGACAAAGGAAGGATATGACTATAATTGCAAGGGGTCCGCCGACGAGTTCACTGCCGTTTCAACAGTGGCCTTTAACAATTGCAGCAAATGTCGTTTTCGTCGATTGATGATATGTACATGACGAAAAGTACGGTAACGCCTTTAACTTTGAGCGATATCTACAAATATTGGATGAAGCGGCGCAAGACTGCTGTGCCTGCCGAATCCGTGTGATCCACGACAGCTGTGCTGGCATCCTTACTCATGCCCACCATACATGTATTGGAAACCCCTGTACAGCCCCCATCAGCGTTCGAGACCGGTATATTGACTTGAGAGACACAAACAATGGGGTAATCTCGCCGTTTTCATCCATGAGTCGGTTGAAGGGGTGGACGTCGTGCAAGTTCGCCGTATCACGAACAGCGCCAAACCAACAGTACTTACTGCATATACAATCTTCATGAGCCATATACCTTCCCTCACTTATAATGAAGACATCTCACATAACATAGTCAGTTTCATCAAGCCATTTTGTTGTTTGGCCTTGACAAGGATCAGTTATGAATAGGTTAAACAAATGGAACCGCTCACCCATGTAATCATGGACTTGCTGCTGGTCCTCTGGGCCTGGAACACCTTCGTCCCAACTCTGAAGAGATTATATTAAACTCGATCATCTAACCTTACGTCCTCCTTAGCTCACCTGCATGCAGAATTCAGTCAAGATAATAGGCAATCCAAACTCGTTGTGGTACATCTCCATCTTGCCGACAAAATCATCAAAAGTGGTTGTGTAGAGGTGCACAGCCAAGTAGGCGGGATAAGTGTCTTCTGGAATCAGGGAGAGGAACTCTTTAAGCCATTCCACGTTGGATGCTACAGCGGGGGAAACGAGGTGCTGGTTGTCTGGATCGGTACGGAGTTGTGCCAGCTGGATCCACCTACAGTGAATGTAATATTGAGCTCAAATCGAATGGAACATGATTCCGGGCCAACATACGCGTCTGCAGCTTCCTGCGGAGAGCGATGGCTTGCAACAGCTTCGTTGTCGAGGTCTATATCTTGTTAATAACAATTATTTCCGCAATTGAAAGGCCTACCAGGCTCGTTGAAACCCAAGAGAAGATTCCATCCTTCTTGCAAGTCGCAACCATCATCTAAAGATTGGGGTGACCAGCTGAAGCCGGTCATAAGCTATTGCATGAAAGGCGCTTGAGACAAAAACGAGCCTCACATCATGGGCACAAATTCTGCGTCAATCTCAAGGTCGTCAGAGGTCTCCGGCACCAGAGGGCCCTTCCAATGCTTGGTCCAGTTCCAGTGCCATGAGAGTTTCTAGGTATCACTGTTAATCTAGCATGGAAATGCAAGTAAGCAGACAGACAGAAACACCTACAGAGCCGTACTGGAAGAATTTGGCAATGGGATCCGAGGTTAGTTCTTGAGCCGGCCAGCTAATGCCGGCCTATCCACAATGTCAGTCAAGGGCGAAAACATTGTGATGAATGATATACGCGCCTTTCCCCTTTGTACTTGTCCGTCGTCAGACATGGTGTGGCTATGTTAGTAGGACTGAAAAAAATGGATACGAAAGAGACTTGAAACAACTGTTGCACTTCTTTCAGTTATATAGGGCGAGGGGATGAGTTCATCGGCCTCGTGTATAGGGGGTTGCGGCAGGGGCAACGAGGCTCCCTGTGCGAGTGTCGCTGAAGGAGGGCGGCGATGGACACAAGCACCCTCAACGGATGCTCGCCGGCGTTGCGAACGTGGACAGAGGCACCGACGGAAGGCATCTTGGCAGTGGGCGTGATCGTCCCTGCAGCCTCGGCGGCCGTGCCGCGCAGGTGGTCGTCGGCGGCGCTAACCGAACCACGTCGTGGTGGTGTAATAAAAGATAAGGAGGCGGTGACGTGTGTTTGGGGATAAGCCTGCGGCGGCGGCGGCAGCAGCAGCAGCAGCTGCAGCAGTTCGGTCAGCAGCCAGCCCAAGGATGAGACTCTTTGGACGACCGACATCTACCTGGAAGAGGAAAACCGCCTTGCAACCACATCGCCTATCGCCTCCCGCTCCCATCATCTGGATTGGCCGCGAACATACAGAGATTGGGACACCACCACGGCTCCTCGAAAGAGGCTTCACCTCCCCCATAATACGTCACGACTCATCTCCAAACACTTCTCGCCGCCGCCACAGCATCCAAACAGACCTCACTGTATCTCAACCCACAACATCAAAGCCTCTTATCAAAGACTCTCTTATGGCGGGCGCATAACTATACAGGACAATACCGTTTTAGGCTTAGTGGCAAGTTACCTGCAACCTAACTCCAGCAGTGACTCATCCGCTCACACCCGACTTGTCGTTAGATTAAGCACATGTCATCCCCAACCTCAACCTCCCCTAAATCCTCATTTGTCTTCTCTCCTACCTCTTTTCCACATGCTGCTATAGCCTCAAACAACGTCAGGCCTCGCACAAACTTGCCTCCTCCACCTCCTCCTGATCGCATTCCTCCTCCCAAAGGACGGTCGCATCAGCAGAAGTTTAAGATCTTGAGAAAGGAAAAGGATAAGGACAGAAGACAACCTATAGATTTGGAAGATGACTGGACCATTGAAGACGTGACTGTAAATGGTGACGGTGTAGAGCAAGAATCCCAATATTTGGACGACTTGCAACCGGAAGAGAACGAGTTGAAACCTGGACCGCGCTTCCTTGAAATGGCTAATCGTGAAGAGAAGAAAGAGAAGACTTCCAAGAGCAGGGGGCTCGTAAAGAAAACGTCTCGTCTCTTTGGCCGGGATAAGGATAAAGACCGGGGCAAACCTGAAGAACCAGCCGTCACAGGCAGCAGTTCATCTACTCTCGCCGCTATGCGCCAATCATCGTCAACCTCGACAGATTCCACTACTTCTCGCAGTATTACCTCAGCGTTCACACGTCAAAACTCTATCCAGTCAAGACGATCTCCTCGTACGAGCTTTGGTCAAGCTCATTCTCGCCGTGCATCCCAAGATTCCCAAATGTCCTGGCCGGCACCTAGGTCGATCCGTTCATCTACAACTTCACATGACCCGTCAAGCGATCCTCAGAACAGTGCTAGTAGTACCGGTGTTCCCATCCCTCAACGACAGGGTGCTTCCATGTCCTCTCTCTCCCGTTATTCTCTTCCACACCCAAATGGGGGTACGTCCAGAAGCCCAGATACATTTCCCAACAAAATGTCAACTTGGTTCTCTCATCTCCTTCCCGTATCCTCCGGATCCCCACCCTCCTCCAGCTACGAAACCTCTTCTTCTATACGCAAGCAGTCTTCGGTTGCCGCATCACTATTCAACGCTGCAAGGCAAAAAGCGGTCGATGGAGTCAGACACTTGCTGGACTCGGAGGCACAGCCGGATAAGTGTATGGATACGATATGGGTAAGAGGTGTAGCTCATCCAGGATGGCGACCGATTACACCCGAAAATAGTACCAGCAACCTCCCTGCCCTTGAGCCCGGCGGTAGTGGAGGAGGAGTAGAAGATAGAAGGGCGTCTCTGTCTATGAACGGGCCATCGCCTAACAGTCTTCGACCATCCTCTTGGAAGCGCAACACCTCTCTTCCGCCAACTGGGCAGCCTCAATCGCCCGCCCACGTACATACGCAGGCGAGTAATCAGACAACGTCTCCAAGTAAAGGTTTCACCGGTATTTGGAACCCGTCGACGCTATCGCTAGGTATGCCGATCGGTGGATCTCCTAATAAGGAAAAAGAGAATGGAAGCGGGGCGGAAAGTCCGAGCAAAAAGAAAAGCAAAGAAATTGTTAAATGGCCAGAACAATGTATGTTCCTATACCCTGCAAACTGTGCCAGAGCTAATGTGAAATCAGTCTACGATGACTTCAAATCAACTGTTTGGTTCACTTATCGTAACCAATATGCGCCCATATCATCACTCTCTCCGAATCTTCTTATCCCATCCCCAGAAGCGTACTATGCCTCTTTCGGACCTCCACTGGATGCTACATCTCCTTCCTCTCTGCGAGTGACTACTCCTACTGCCGCCGCGCAGCAATCTGCTAGCGGAAGCGGTGGATGGGGTTGGTCAAAAGAAGAGAGAGGATTAACCAGCGATGCTGGATGGGGATGTATGTTGAGGACCGGCCAAAGTCTGCTGGTAAATGCATTGATACATATTCATCTAGGTCGAGGTACGTTTTTGGGATAACGTCTTCCAAACGTCTCGTCAGAATATAGCTGATCCTCTTTTGAAGATTGGCGCGTTCCGAGTACGCCAGCTTCCTTTTCTGAAGCTACAACCACTCAGGAGATTGCTGCTCTTAAAGACTACGCCAAGTATGCTCAAATGCTTTCGTGGTTTCTTGACGACCCTTCTCCTCTCTGTCCATTCAGTGTCCATAGGATGGCACTTATAGGTAAGGAGCTGGGCAAAGAAGTGGGCGAGTGGTTCGGGCCTAGCACGGCTGCCGGAGCATTGAAGTGAGTCTGTCTATTTCATTCAAGCTCCAACGAAAAGCTGACAAAGCGGCCAAGGACACTTGCGAATTCATTTGCGCCCTGTGGAGTCGCTGTAGCCACCGCAACGGATTCAATCATCTACAAATCCGATGTCTATACTGCCTCGAACCTTCCTTCTGACGATTGGAATAGTATAAGCCCAACATTTAACTCTAGTAAAAAGAAAAGGCGAGGCGATAACGAAGCGAAGGAAGAAAAGTGGGGCAAAAGGGCGGTGCTCATTCTCGTTGGGGTACGGCTCGGACTCGATGGCGTCAATCCTATCTACTACGACTCTATAAAAGTAAGTTTTTACTAGCATGTCACAGGAGAAACAATTCACCCATTTGATTAGGCCCTGTTCACGTTCCCACAGTCGGTAGGTATCGCTGGTGGACGCCCTTCATCATCCTATTACTTTGTCGGCTCTCAAGCGAATCATCTCTTCTATCTTGATCCACACTTAACGCGCCCCGCTATTCCACTTCAAATTCCACCACTACCTGTCCATTCTGCAAAGGAAAAAGGATCGACGGAGAGCAGCAGTATAATGAGCACAGCCGAAGAAGAATCTGAAGAAGGTGTGATGATACGCACCCCGGAGACGCCAAGATCGACTACCCCGTCCATGTTCTCGGCTCCTGAGCATGTAGAGGATGAAGACCAAGAGGAGTGGGGGCAGGGCTCCAAGTATAAGTTGGACGTGGTGGATGCTGACGGTGTTGAAGTGGAAGGAATTGACGATGATAAAGGCAGAAATGAAGGGAAAATGATAAGGGAAGAGGTTCCAAAAAGCTCTTTCGAATCGAACGGAGCGGCCCAGGAGCAGCCCAAGAAGCAGAAAGGTTTTACCTCTACTGCTTCTATCGATTCGCAGGTCGATTCGCAGGTCGATCCTCACATGCTTTGGTACACTACCGCCTACCCCGATCCTTTGCTGAGAACCTATCACTGCGAGAAGATCAAGAAGATGCCTCTTTCGGGATTAGACCCAAGCATGTTACTTGGGTTTGTCTGCAAGGATGAGGATGATTTTGAAGATTTTGTGGAGCGAGTAGCCCAGGTAAGCCTGCCTTTTAACACAGTAGGTCAGTTGCTGACCTGGTATAATAGTTGCCCAAGAAGATTTTTACAGTGCAAGACGAGATGCCATCATGGGAGGAAGATGATGATGCCGGTCTCGAATCTGTCTCAGAGCCCGATTTTGAAGGAGACGAATTCGAAGAGCCCGGAACAGCAAAACCTCGTTTCGACTCTTCCTCTCCCGTCAATGAAGATAGCCTCAAAGGCCCCAGGGTTGTTTCGGCGAGCACGACTGCTACACCTCTTGCCGCAAAAGAGGAGGATCATCTTGATGTAGAAGAAGCGAATAGCACAGATGACGACAATGAGTCTATTGGCACCACCACAGCTGCTGGACCTATGGATATCGCCAGACATCTCAATAGGGTCGATCTCTCTTCAAAAAGGGAACAAGAAGGGGATGATGATGATGGGGAGTGGGTTGGAGGGACACCTTCAAGCCAAGGAGTACTTGTTGAACCTCCTTCGCTAAAGGGAACTCCATCGAAATCAAGATCATCCGCCTTTGAACCTCGCTATGAACAGAATGGAGAAACGGAACAAGAGAGACCTGTTTTCCCGGCGAGGAACAGGATGGAGAGCTGGGTTGAACCTGTATGTGAAGGGAAGGAAGCGCCGAACGGCGATAATTTGTTGTAAACTGTATCAACTTCACAAAAGGTTTTTAAATAGGTGGTTTTTATGTTAGGATAGATTTGGTCAACAGCACGAGCTTTTATGAACGTTCACTTGATTTTTGGACGAAGAATGATGATCGTCCAAGACCTTAGTTGCTAAACTTCATGGATGTGGCAAGTATGAAGCAAATATTTGTACAAAGGAAATGTATGAGGGGGTGTATAAGCATGGATGTCTTGTATGATAAATTATTGCCTATGAAGAAGTACCGAAAAAATAAATGGACGATATACATCATTACGCTTTTTCAAATTCATCATGTTCAATCTCGATTCTTCCTTCCCACCAGCTCATCCGACCTAACCAGAAGTTTTTGGTCATCAGTTCTCCCACTCCCGTCTTTCGTACGTGCATCCCCATTGACAGCATAGTGTAGATGTTGAGAAAAAGAAGAGCGTACGTGCCAAGATTGTATGTCAAGCTAATCAGTGCTACGTTTTTTTCAGACTCAGTCTAGTATCGGATAAGATGCAATATAGAATAGAGCCATACCGCTTTCCTGTATATCTGAAAAAGCTGTCAAGACAATTTCTGCCTCTTCACGCAGCACTATCTTACATCAGTATAATTCCTAGCCCTTAGATAAACCAACAGGAAAGATAAGAACTTACCAAACCACGCAATAAGCGCTAGGAGCCCACACACTGTCTCCACGAACGTCAAGCCAAACAGAACTCCCTTGTCCTGACGAACTACTCCATCAAAGAAGAAAGAATAGTACGTGTTCAGGTCTGAACTTTCTAACAAGGTGAAACATTGCCAAAGAAGAGTGAGGAAGATGAGAGCAGAGAGACTGGATAGCGCCCCAGGTAGAGCAGGATTAGCGGAATTCACTGTAGCTAGTAGTATTAATAGTCAGAAGAGATTTCTGTTTTCAGTGCATAGATACTTCAGAACCAACAGTTATGAGCAGAGGCAACCAACAATGTATGTCCCAGTACTAAAAAGGAAGAAATGATTGTGGCTTTAAAGCCAAATCGAATGGGGTGAAAAGTCGAGGCCATGAGGAATTGTCAAGCGCTGATGTGCGTCTTATTGTGAGAAGAAGAGGACGTCTAATCTGACAGCGTCTACTACGCAGTACCGTAGCAACCACTGTATAAGGCGATAACGAGAGGACGACTGTGTAAGAAAGGGACGCCATTATATATTGGCTTGCGCTACTTCATGCAGACTAAGAGTCGTGTGTTATTTGCTAAAAGGGGCTTGTGCTGAGTATATAGTAGTGCGTGTCTTTGTGATACGTAGCTGGCGGAGGACCCTTTGCAACGAACCCACGCTCGGACCACTATGCCGTCTATATTTGATGAGAAGCCGCTGTCTTGTATCGAAACTCTGCTACACTGTAGTGTTTCCAGGCTGTCCCGCTGCCCGGAGTATATGCTTGGTAGCAAAACGAGTGCGGAGACATGGTGGTCATCAGTTGTGAAACATTCGATGGTTATTTAAGGGTTCGCGGCACAGTGCTTATGTCTCGGGTAGATTGCCGATGTCAATCGGTCAAAGATCAACAAGCCTTTTTCCCTTTCTTTCACTTTTGTTCAGATGCACTTCATGTGCGTTAATCTTCGTTCAGATATACACCCACACAAGCTAACGCCAAAAATAACAGTTGAAAGGTGAATGCATGAATGAGTTGAGATGCAAATACTATAATGATGTCCGCTTATATACAAGGTCTAGAGCTAACTCTACATGTATCTTTTTTGTGATGATACAAAAAGCTCCTGAGCGGGGATGATAGACATTACTGCTTCAAATTGATACAAATACACGGTTTCAAGCCTGTGACTGGTTGGACAGGCTTCATTGAGACCATTCTCAGAAGTCCGCATCCGTCCTGAACACCCGCCTTGTTAATCTCTCATCCTCTTTTTGGCCAGATGGAGTCCCTGTACGGGACACGTTTGCTTTCTGATAAGCAGAGACGCGGGATTCAAAGAAGTCTACAGAGCTTGTGTCAGCCGAGACAGTCCCCCGAAGTGATTTGAACGAAATCAGACTAACTAGCTTTGCCTTGTAATGATATCAATTCCATCCAGTCAAAAGGGTTAGTGGCATTGTATATCTTGGGATAGCCCAAGTCAACGACGAGTCTGTCTGCCACGAATTCCATATATTGACACATCAACTAATTGAGTTGTGAGCAATTGAAGATGTCAAGGGGAAGGAGACAAGTACTTACATGGGCGTTAATACCTATTAAAGCACAAGGAAGGGCATCGGTAAGGAACTGCTTCTCAATAACCAACGCTTCCGAGACAATATGGTGAACTTCATCTGTCGAACATCGGTGCTTGAGGTGATTATATAAAAGACATGCAAAGTCCTTTTACTGATAAGCAAGACGATTGAGATTGAGGGAAGAAATAACTCACTGTGTGCATACCCTCATCCCTACTGATCAACTCGTTTGAGAATGTCAGTCCAGGCATCAATCCCCTCTTCTTCAACCAGAAGATAGCAGCAAAGGACCCAGAAAAGAAAATGCCTTCTACGCATGCAAAAGCCACCAGTCTAGTTCGGAAGGGCTGTGAGATGGTCAGCATGAGACGAGATCGTCTTACGTGGATACGCACCAGCTCATCTGTGATATATTTCAATGCCCAGTCAGCTTTTTGCTTTATACAAGGGACTATCGCGTACTGTTAACATCGCGTACTATGGTAAGATAAAGGTGCTGGACTTACTGTTTGTCATCCCTCTAAACAAAAAATCCTTCTCTTGCGCATCCCTAACATATGTCTCGATCAAGAGACTGTACGTCTCAGAATGCACTTGTTCGATCATTGATTGGAAGGAATAAAATGCGCGCGCCTCTGCTATTTGGACTTCGAGAGCGAATTGTGACACGATATTTTCTGACGTGGATGAACGTTAGCGATTCATGTCG
>NC_006680.1:455000-595000 GCF_000091045.1 Cryptococcus deneoformans JEC21
TCGACGGTGTACTCGCCCAGGACTCTACGCAATTCCAGTCCATCTGGTCCCTTCGTGAACTCATCCCCGAGTCTGCGGCCAAGGCTGGATCAGTATACAAATACGATGTGTCCGTCCCTGTGGGCAAGATGTATGGTTTGGTTGAGAAGATGAGGGAAAGACTCAGGAAGGAGGGTGTTCTTGAGGGTGATGGCAACCCTGAAGGGCCTATCAGAGCTGTCGCGGGCTACGGACACATGGGCGATGGTAACCTTCACATCAACATTGTCGCCAACAAGTACACTGAGGAGATTGAAAAGGTCATTGAGCCTTATGTTTACGAGATCGTCGGTGAGTATTCATTCTGTCTCTGCCATTGAGCGCAGATCTAATCTTACTTTTCAGCTGAGAATGAGGGCTCCATCTCTGCGGAGCACGGTTTGGGTGTCATGAAAGCCCCTTACATCGGTTACTCAAAGAACGAGACATCTATTGAAGTCATGAAGAAAGTCAAGCACCTGTTCGATCCGAAGGGCTTACTCAACCCTTACAAGTACATCGTTTAAGACTATGCTAGTCCTTAAATCAAATCTTGGGAGCTCTCATGCAAACATTTAATCTTCGCGCCGCGTAAATTGCCCATATGAAGTGATCCATGGAAGAGTAATGTAGAGGAACAATGTCAGATAGGAAACGAAAATGTCCAATCAAACAGACCCAAAAAAAAGAGAAACCCGAAGTTATCGCAAATATAATACGCAAGGTAGTCACCAGTCCTCCCAAATTCTCAAATCGCCTGCAACGCCCAACAACTTACTCCATGAAAGCTTCCTTGCTGTTCAATCCAATTGCTTTTTCATGTGGAGAACCAACATATTTAGTACCTGCTGCCCAGATGCCGCCTTTAAGCTTTCGATTGTTGACCGAAAGTTGAAGGGCGACGTAGATGCGGGAGAGAATTGTCTCCCATGATTCAATGAAATCTACTAGAATGCGAATACTTCGAAAATAGGATCGGGTATTAGTGAGGGAGAGGGAAATGACATTTTCATCATTGAGTTGGAGGTGTTTCACACCAGTCTTTGAGAGGGTTGCCTCGGATGAGATCCTAGAATTGGCTGATAAGTCCTCCTGAGGCTTGACATCAAGAAGAGTGTGGGTCAAATCCAAGGTGGATGTGTTGGGGGTTCCAAAAAGTGAAGTATCTTCTGATGAATGTGAAGAATGAAAATTGCAGGAATGCAAGCTCGAAGGCCGGTCGGCAGGGATGGAAGACGCTGAGTTTACGGTGGCAAGTGAGATGTTGTCAAGGGAATTCTCAAACAAACCAACTGACGCGAATACGTCGATGGAAAAATTAGAAGAGGGTGGATGGGTGAGAGCTCGCGCGGAGTGCAATGGAAACACATTGTTGAGGTCTGTAAAACTCACATCCGTGTCTTCGTCTTCCACAGTCTCTTTATTACTGATTTTCGCTGCTGATGGACTTTGAAGCTTGGATGGTTGCGACCAGAGACCGGAGTTTACGATACTGGCCATGAGGATGTCATAATACTCGTACTTTTTTGTTCTTTCATGTGCGAAGTTGGCCTTTGAATGTTCGTTCTTGCCTACAACGCGCTGCTCAATTTCTTGCATCCTCTGGAGTGTGCATTGCCATTCTGTCCATGCTTTTTCCCTAGAAATATAATCGCCTCGGTCTTTTGGAAGAATTGTAAAAAATTCTGGGGTAATACGTGGGTCGTCAAGGACAAAGTTTGAATTATCACTGGACTGTAATCCAAAGAGGCGATCGAAATAGCTTTGCATCCGCTCCATTCGACAGTCCACTTTGTACGGATGCGTTGGTCCATCCGATGCTCCAGGAAATTCCGATAAGAGGGCCAAAAGGTGAGGCGAGGCTTCGGGAGAGTAGACATGGAAGAGCGCGTC
This sequence comes from Cryptococcus deneoformans JEC21, assembly GCF_000091045.1. Classification (NCBI taxonomy): domain Eukaryota; kingdom Fungi; phylum Basidiomycota; class Tremellomycetes; order Tremellales; family Cryptococcaceae; genus Cryptococcus; species Cryptococcus deneoformans. Next base: position 456,912 of record NC_006680.1, read on the forward strand.
AGCAAACCGGCTAATTGAGCCGAAGCCACGAGTGACGGTGATGCGGCATGCAGGCAACCTTTCATCATGAGGTATCCAAGTCAAAACCATTTCGTACAGGGTCACAAGGCCATCGGGATGAATTTGCGTGAATGTAAGAGAAGCAAGGTGCCCGATTGGCAAGGGATAATCACGACTGCGGAAGAAAAGCGGTTCTGGAGCCCCTGAGGGGGGAAATTGATCCTTGTAAGTGGCGATATCAAAAGGCGGATGTGACTCAAATGTGGCTGGTGTAGATGTTTCACTGACTTCGTCGATGGTGGGAAGGAGGTCGAAACTAGGTTTGATTACTTCAAGTCAGATTAACTACATATAAAGCCGGTTTGAGGAGACGCACCTGGGCTTAAGGGACAAGATCATCGAATTCCCGTCTCGTTCCGAAACTGCGGATGGAATAGGCCGCTTCTGGTCGCCACTCTCAAAGATAGTGGGCAAAGGGGTGAAGTATAACCTAGCTATAGTTAAGTGACAAGTTGCAACAACATGGAGGAGATCGGTGAATCATACCTCGGAATTAGATCAGGAAGAAGTTTGTCGTTCTCCGTATTTTCTGACAGACTCATTGTACGATGAGACCCGATGGGGGAGCCGTTGAATAATCTAAGAATAATTTATTCGCGGTCACTTGGATGTACTGCACTATCTGCTGATGGTCAGAGCTTACCCGACGTTATGTTTTATGGTAGGAGTTTTGGTCTTGGGAGTGATAGTGTGAACGGATGCCGCGGTGGCTCGAACGAATTCAGCCTCAGTGGGCGATGTCCTAAGACGCCTAGTCAGTGACATTCGAGAAGAGTTTCTTTTGTCCCTTACTCAATCTGGTCAACGTTCTTCTTGGATTTAAGTCGATGGATCTTGATAGATTTGAAGAAGCTCTTTTTGGAGGTTGGCGTAGCAGAGGCAGACCTTGTAAAGAGAAACATTCAACTTTGCAGACCATGAAAGTCATATGGAAGACTTACTCTTTAGAAGCTGATGCCAGGGTATCCTTGCTCTTACGCTTGATAAGTCTGAGCGAACTAAAGTCGTGTTAACAATTCGCAATTGACAAGGGAAAGAGCGGCACCTTTTGCTGTTGAGTTTTACGTTGGGTCGTACGTCACCTGTCTGCGGGCCATTATTTGGACCCAATCCCAGATCAGACCAATCCACGGGGCTTGTGTCAACTTCAAGAGGTGGGAAAGCTTGGATGCATTCGTAGAGGATGGAAGGGCTCCTAAATACCTGACCTTAGCGACCAACATTCATTGTGGATGCAACCTACTTGGAGAGAACCTCCCACTGTCCATCCAAGGAAGATTCCTCTGGAGCATCGTAGGACATGACTTTGCAAGAGCGTGAGAATATAGTTCGAGCTCTGTTAAGGAGAGCTTTAAAAGAAAGCATGGGCCAACGGCGAGTGTGAAGCGGATGGGGTTGGAGATGTATTCACTGTCGGAGAGGGTGTTAAATAACTGTAAATATGTGAACAACGGGACGTACGCTGATACAGGGACAAGGTGAGCTAAGGAGTGTGAGTAATAGTAAGGAGTGTATACGGGTCCGATTGAGAAGTGGATGTGAATGAAGTAAATGCCAAAAGTACTCGAGTCGATGCCCGTTCGCTTTTTATACGTTCCCGCCAGGATTATAGCTAGTCCAGTTGATATAAGACGTACCACCGTGATATATGGAATTCCAACAGGAAAAGACAAACATCGTGCAAAACTTAAAATATGAGCAAGTTGTCTCGATGTTCAAAGAGGCCGGCAGAGGCATCCTCCTTTAACGACGCTTTATCAGGATCGGGCTTGACTCCCAATCTTCGAGATCCTCCCTTAAGGACGCGGGTATCCATGCTGGGCAAGTCTGGATAATGGGCCAAGGATGAGCCTTATACGTCTACTAGAACAACGATCGATGACTAAATAGATCAATTGATGCAGACTCATCTGTCACTGATGAAGATAGGCTCCTTCTTTCGGCATCGAGTGATATAGAGCCATAGTAAGCTACTTACTTGCAAGGGTAGTTCGAGGCAATTTTTTGCACCGCCAAGCTAGTAGGCCGTGTACAGCCTATGGTCAGTATGTTTGAACTGACCGCAAAAAGGAAAATAAAATCCTTAAACTCACACCATAACCAGGACGCAACTTGTTGGCGGAACCAGATTGTTCCAATCTATTGTACAAATCGTATTTATATGTGTCTGTTTTCTTACCTTAGCACAACTTCTTTGTGTGGCGGATTGATGAAGATCGAGGAATGTGATTACCGCACTAATAAGCATTACTATATTAAACAAGACGAGTATAGCAGATTTTCAACGAAAGCGCGCCCATAATGGGCAAAATACATATGGACAATCCTACATATATACAAAACTGTAAATGGTAAAACAAAACAAGGAGCACCACCTTTCTATTTCATAACTCATAGAAAACAACTTCTTTCTCTTCGCACAGTAATCCAACAAGATGGTTCTTGCAATCATCGCCTCCTTAGAATTACCCCGACAACAATCGCACCGACACCCACTCCAACCAAAAATAAATATGCGGGCAATTCTTTGACCCTTCTCGGTAAATCGTCCTCCTCATCCTTGCTCCAGCCAAGAAGGTCAAGCAAGGCGAACTTCTTCTCCCTGGGCGGTACATTGACTGGTACTACAGGAGGTAAGACGTTGGATGAAGTGGCAGTTTGTAATCTCTCTTCCAAATCCTTGATTCTTTCCATGAGCTGGGCCATCTGCTCTCCCATCTTCTTCTCCTCCTTTTCCTTCACTTTATCTGTTGGTCTGATGTCTGCTTTAGACGAATCATGAGCAGCAGCTCGCGTGGGTCTAAGTGTGACCTTCCTAGCCGTTTCCCAGTGCCCTTCATCGCTGCCTTCGTCTTGCTCATCGGCATCTCCGTCATTGAGTTCCAGTGAGAGCAACTGATGGGGATGTCGTCTGTTGGTAGATGACTTGCCAAGGGTAGCATAACGGTTCATATTCTCAGGAAAATGCCCTCCGTTGGTGAGAAGTTCGTTGGGAGGTAATACTTTAGCTTTAGATGGGGTCGCGGACGGGGTGACTTCTTTCGAATCCGGTTCGGCTGGCACATCCAAGCCAGAAGGTCGTATTGCGTGTTCAAGCGCAGGGGCAACCGATGCTCGACCACGAATAGAACGTCTTTCAGAAATAGAGTAAAAATTTGAATTGGGAGACTTCAATTTGTCCACCAGGGGATCATATTGCTGTAATGGTTCAGACGTAGCCTGCTTATGAAGTCGCCCATCAGGGGAAAGTATGGCATCTGCAGCCTTTGGAGGTGGTTTGATGGTGGCCCTTCCCATATCTTCGTCCTCATCATCCAAATTTTCTCCCACGTCCTGCAACATTTCCTCCATTGTTGGACTCTTCCTTCCGACTCTTTCAGACGTTGCTGAGCCATGCGAAACGCTCGATAAACTTGACACGTCAGACAGATTCCTTTTTCTCCCATACCCCTGGATGTACTCTTCATGTTCCGACGGTTTGAGTGCCTCCCCGGTCTCTTCCCATCTTCTCCAACGTTCGATAACACTGTCCCCAGTATGTTGAGCAACAAGTCGTGAGAGTTCGCCCTCATCATCACCGCTGAAGCTTGTTTCAGAAGCAGATGAACGGGCATCATAGGCTTTTGCCATCCGCTTCACTCCTGTCGTCGCGTCATCGTACGAAGTTTCATCTTCCTCCAAGAGTGTTGACGACCCAGGGAACCGAGAATTAGGCAGGGAATGCGGGTCTAGGAGTGATCTGCGGCGCAGGCGGCGGGCAATCGTTTGCAAGAGGGGTATGAATGGAGGTGCTCTTGATGTGTTGTTTCTATCTTTCGTTTTAGCTCTGATATGACGGGGCAGATGGAGTACTCACCCCCATCCTTCCGAGCTACCCTCTAGGAAGAGTGTTCCAGATACACGTTGCCTCAGCACCCAAGACTCAATATCGGCTATCAATGGCGCAGGCAGAATTTTGCCTGTACCATCTGGACCGCCTGTACGTAATTCATATGTCAAATACTGGGCTAATTCAGACGCTGACAGTATAGTAAGTAAACATCAGCTTGCGACTTAGAGTTGTGACGAAAACTTACGAGCCCATTGCTTAGGATTGCCCGGCAGATTAATGTCTTTCACTCTGCCTTTCTCTTTTCCTTTGACTAGCCAATCAGGCAAAGTCTCGCTCCTTCTTCCTAGCTTCCTGAGGCCTGGGCTATCCATGCTTCGACGTCTATCGTCCACTTCGCTTTTATCCACCCCTTTCCCTTTCAAACTGGAATGCACCGGGTGCTCCAGTACATTGTTGAGGCTCCCCATACTCCGACTCGATCTGTGCGCCGACCCGGGAGTCTGAGCTGGCGAACTGCACCCGGCGGCGAAGAGGGAAGGGGAGGTGCTCTGGACGAGATAGGGATCGTATGATTGACGCTTCTGAGGTGTGGTTGGGGATGTCGGTGTCATTATGATGGCTGTCATGTGTAGAACATAATAAAGAAGGCAATGCAATGTAGAAAAGGAAAAGAATTGTTATTTGCAGGAACGAGCAACACACAACTACCAAATATGCTGCAACACAAGGCGCGATCAGCGACTGGCGCGTCGTGAGTGATTTTGCCACTGGGCAAATAAATCTACGTGGTCTCATTCCGTTGATGAAATGTCTAACAGCCCTATTTCACAATGTACAGAATTTCACTACTCTTTCACCATAGCAATCATCCTCGGGAAACAAGAGAGGTTATCATATAACATTAATTTACTAGGCATACCACTATCATTACTACAAGAAGGTAACTACAAAGTACAGCATCAATAGATTTTTGTGCAGGCAACGTGTGGTAGAGATTGGTCTATTTCGATAGCTTTGTATTACAGGGTCATGACATATATTTTTCCTGGGAGCTGTTATTCGTGATTAATAGTAGATTGTGAATTAGGCTCACCTTCCAAACCCACGACAGGCCAACAGTGTTACTAGATCCTTGTGCTATCTATGAAGCGAATTTCGCTTTAGCTTTCTTCTCCTCTTTTCATTTCTACACCCAGTTTCAGGCGACTCACAGCCATTCTATACCACTTTGCTGCTTCCTTCATGTCCTTTTTGATGCCGTTTGAACCTTTGGATAACACAAATCCAAGTTCTGGATATGATACCATATGAGCTTTTGCACTTTCACAATGGAAATGGACTTACGCTCTTGAGCTGAGAGATCTCCCAAGTTGGCTGCAAATCTGAGGTATTGCAATGCAACATCTGGCGCCTTTTTCACTCCTATCCCTCCCAAAAAACAATTTCCAACTTCAAACATCCCTATAGCCAAATCCTCCTGAGATATTTACGTTAAAGCTTACCCCACAAAAAACATGTATTTGCTTACTGTCACCTTCTTTCTCTCTTGCGCTGTGAGTGCCATTCTGCCTGGTGAGGTATGAATTGTAAGCCCCCCTTCCGCGAGCGATACGTCGCACGCTTGACTGAGTTCAGCAAATGCACGTTTGTCATCTATTCCGACTCCCAAGCCATATCTTAAGGCGAGACCTGAAGTGCAAATCAGTTGAGAGTATCAAAGCGAAGGAAACAGTCAACCTGCCCCAATATATCCTCCCAGTCGAGTTTCCTGCTTCTGCTGCCTTCATGAAATAGTAAGCACTTTTGGACAGTTCTCCTTTCCCTCTAGCTTCAATTCCCATGCACACCAATTCGTTCGCTGAGCGATCTGTTACTGAAATTGGAGCACTAGGAGTTTTGACTATCGGCTCGGACACCACCCTGTTCCGCATCTCCTTTTCCCGCTCCAAAGCCGAAGCGGACACTTTCATATATTTGCCTCTAGGAAATGCAAAATCGCTCTCAGCTCTGGAGGCCGACGGGGTTGAATCTCCATCAAGGTCATAAAAAGAATATCCTGATTGGAATGACATCTGGGAAAAACGGCCCACAGAAGGCAGATCGAGTGAAGCTGATGAAGAGGTTTCATTTTTCAGAGGAACCATACGAGGGGCAAGATATGAGGATGAAGAGATTTGGGAAGATGTGGGATTAGGTTGGAAAATTATATCGGTGTCGGACCGTTGGCGGTATGGTGGGTGAGCTGGTCTCAAGGGTATGCTTGATTCGGAAGCTTGCCTGTTCATTTTTCGAATGTCTTGGACCGGCGGGGTTCGAGGTATCTTTCTGGATGACCGCCGCACTATAGGTGGTGCTGGCGCAGAATTCGGCGGCGGTGGTGGGGCCCTTTTCGGGATGACTACAGGTTTTTTTAACTTTCCTTGCCCTCCATCCCCCTGCTGTCGACTCATTGTTGCCCTTAGTTTTGACAGTCGCCTACTCGGGCCGGATGTCTTCGTATCTCCTCCACCATCAATACCATTTATAGCTTGGGGTACTCCATAAGTGTCGAGCCACTCAAATTGAGACTCATCTTTACCCCATTCGCTTCCCTCTTCGCCATGTACACTGATGCAGTCAGAGTTGACTTCAGTTTCCTTGGGATGTAAAGGTACAGGAGCTTCACGAGTCAAAGCCTCTGCCTTGGACTGTGATTTTGTACGCCTTGGAGATACATGACCCAATTTGAAATGTGTGGAGGAAGTTCCAGAAGGGATAGAGAGAGTGGTAGATGGATGAGATGAAAGTGATAGGCTTCGAATAGGAAGAATAGAGGCCATAGATTTGTGATCTGCTCTCATCTGTTTATCGTCCCTTGTCGATGATGATGTCCATTTTGATGACGATTGGCTGTTCGTAGGGGTAGAGTTGCCAAGACTAAGATGTGAGTCACCAGAAGATATAGCTTTTGGTGTTACGGGAGACTCCACCTCATCCTTGTCGTCATTTTGTTGGCCAGTCACGGTACATTCGCTGGCTAAAGAATCGATAGACAAAATCGAGTTGTGGCGAAAAAGATTAAATTCGAGTGCGGGAATGGGAGGGGCACTGGGTGGCTGGCCCGGAGATAAATTTTCTCTGTGGAGGGAGCTTGAAGCAGCATGTGACTCCGATGCAGTATTCTGATATAAGTCATGGGGCATTAGTGACTGCGATGATGGCATGTCCGCAATAGAGAAGAGATTCAGTACCGCAACTTACCCAGCCCTTTGCAATCCGTCCTTCTATCTCCAAACGGGCAAGCGGACTGACGAAGCTGTCGACGGCTTCCCGTGCTGAAGGTCTTCTTCTTAGCGAGTGGTGACGAGGTGGATTTTGGAGAACAAGCGAAGCCGATTGATGCGGTACTTGTGAAGCTTTTGACATGTCCTCTTGCGCCTGGGACTGTTCGACCAGCCAGGCGGGTTGAGAAAACTTGATCCGCTAAAAAGTATCTTATACGGTGAACGCTCCTGGTTAGGAAAACAAATGATAGTAGGAAATTGTCGTTTGAAAGGTGATCTGACTGAGAAATTGTTACCAGCAGCACGCTATATTCACCCGATTCCAGTGTCAATGCTGTGACGTCGTTTGTTTTGTTTGTTTACTTTTTCTGGAAAAAGATCTTAAATTACGATGTCCTGTGGTATTACTTTTTTAGTTATGAACTTTTTTAGCGATTAATTAAATTTCATCTCCGATGCTTGCAGCAATTGGTTGTATAACTTTTCTTGGCCAACTATTCAATCCGATGCATGTCACAGAACCCGATTAACCGATGTTCACTATCGTCAAGCGTATGCGTCCTTCCGCACTAGCCCTCTTCATTGCGAGGCCGAACCCCATCATCGTCTTAATCTATTCGCTGGCTGGGCTATAAAGGTAACAACCTCTCTCCAGGCGAGGTCTGTATGTGAGACTTGGGCCAATAAACATGGCAGCTATTCCTCCCGAGAGAAAGGGTAACGGCTGTTCGATTTGACCTTATTGCGATGCATTTGTCCATCCAGCTTGCTTACACAAACAACAACTGTTTCTTTCGTTCAGAATTTGTCGCGGAATGAATGGTTTCCCTGTGGTAAGCATATATTATATGGTGACGCAGCAACACATGAGATCAAGGGATGGTAGTGGCTCATTGCGGAACAGTATTATGAAAACTCTTTGGTGAACGAAGCTCTAAAGGCATACCGGAGATTGATGAGAAAAAGACCCAGAAAGCAAGAGCACTATCCCGCTGCTATGGCTGGTTATTATATAGACATCAGCGACATCAATAAATAATGGACAATGGCCAGCCTTTGCACATTCCGAATTTCAATCTAACGGATGGAGATGATACTTGGTGGTGAGAAAAATGTGATCCAGATGACAGTCGTCAACAACAAATAGGAGGAGTAAGTAGTACCGACAGCTGAGTGCCCGGTACATATAATATTTATACCTCCTCCTACTAGCTACTACTCATCATCATCATTCATATCAGTGATCAACGTGGACACCGCCGCCGCCACCGCACAGGGACAACAAAACAACACACGCCGCGGTTCTCTTTTCTTTTCGTTCGTTCTCATATTTCGACCAATCTCTTATCATCACGTATCAGCCCATTTCCCCCAAGTTCTCGGCAACAAATCATAACGGCAAATATTATGAAATCTCTCAGGCGGTCTTTGAACAACGAAAAGAACAGCAGTTCCCCTCAACCTTCGCCCCCACTACCGATCACCTACTCCGGGAATCCTCATGCCCTCGGCAGACCAGCTGAAAAAGTAGCACCTCCGCAAAAAGTGATTAAAGCGCTCACCTCCCATCAAAGCACGAATCCACAAGAGCTGAGTTACAACAAGGGCGATTTCTGGTATGTGACAGGAGAAAGGGATGTCTGGTTCGAGGCGTTGAGTAAGTCGTAATGTTGTAAGGCGAGAGACGCGTCGTGTCGGCTTTGGCTAATAAACTATAGATCCACTCACTGGATCAAGGGGGCTGGTGCCCAAGCTTGATTTTGAGGAGTTTGTAAAGGGCGGTAGGCATCCTGCAGGTCAGAGGTCGGTGGATCATGGAAGGTAAGGAATTTCATGTTCAAACGCCACGGCGTTGGCGAGTATTGATAAATTCAGTATCAGACCAAACACCCCGTCCCATAGTTCTGGCTCTCAAAAAGATGTACCCAAAGCGGGTCCAATCTTGTCGCCGCCTGCCTCTGCTGACGAAACCCGAACACAGAAAAGCCCGTAGGCGTTGAATCTTCTTCTGTTTGCTGAACTTGTATCTGACTCGATTACAGAGTGTACGCCATTGTGCAGTATGACTTTCGAGCTGAAAGACCAGACGAGCTGGAAGCCAAGAAAGGAGAACCCATTGTCATCATGGCGCAGAGCAATCATGAATGGTGCGTCATCTACACCAGTCATCAGTAGTAAAGGCTCAAAGTTCTGTTCAGGTTCGTTGCCAAACCTATCGGGCGTCTTGGTGGCCCAGGTTTGATCCCCGTCGCCTTTGTAGAAGTCAGAGATCCTAAAACTGGGCAGCTTATTGAGATTGAGCCAAACTCGATCCCCATGGTCGAAGAGTGGAAGAAGAAAACTGCGGAGTATAAGGCTGCAGCCATACCTCTCGGAAAACTTGATATAGCTCCTGGGCAGGGTGTCACCAACTCACCTTACGCCCCGGCACAAACTACCCGGATTTCCGACTCTTATAGTTCGATGTCTCGCACAGGGTCTATGTCAACTACTTTGATTAACCCTCCCAGTGGGGCATCGTCTTCTTCCACCACTCCTGCGCCCACTGAAAGATCCTCAAAGCAAACCCCCTATGTTCCTGTGAAGAACGAAATACTACCTCTCGGCGACTTGAAGTCAATGTCCGTTCCCTCGTTTCACCAAGAGAATGGCGTATATTGGTTCCGCCTTCAGGTCACATTTGTCCCCGATGATCTTACCGCTTCTGCTTATACATTCGGTCTTTATCGATCATACGAAGACTTTTACGACTTTCAGATTGCTCTTCTCGATACATTCCCTCTCGAAGCTGGTCGATCTGGTTCCGCCGATGGTCGCTCTACGCCGGAGCGTATTTTGCCGTATATGCCCGGTCCAGTGGATTACGAGATTGATGACGAATTGACTGAATACCGAAGGGAAGAGTTAGATGTGTATGTCAAAGAGCTGCTTGATCTGAAGTCCAAGGGTGCCGGCTTTATCCTTCGACATGAATTATTTAGGGCATTCTTTGCTACTCGACATGGTGATCACTTTGAGAAAGTGTCGAGACAAGATGCCCTGGGAGAGCTAGAAGAGCAGTTGGCAGATGTCAGACTGGAGGACTATGGTGCTTTAACAAACGATATGAGATCCCAGTCAGTCACATCACCACACTCCCAGTCCCCCAACCAATACCGCCATTCTCCACAAGCTTATCAACAGCACGCCGTATCGAAGAGCATGTCATCACGTGGCGCATCACCTCTTCCCCCCATTAATACAAACCCTCATCATTCGTCGAGACCTGACTCGTCGGCCTATCCCACATCCGGCAGGCAGTCCGCCACGGCGCATTATGTTTCCGGCGGGCCTTCCACAGCCAACACGACGTCGTCATGGGGTATGGGTGCTGGAGGTCCTTCAACTTCTACGAGCGCCACTACACCCGGTACTGCACCTCAATCTGGTCCGCCGCCATACATCAAGATAAAAATTTATGATAGGGCTACTGATGACCTTATCGCCATACGAGTACATTCAGCTGTGACGTTTGCCGAGTTGTCTGACAAAGTGCGAGCGAGGCTAGGACCGGGGGTTACAATGTTGAGATATAGAGTATCGATGGATAGCGGAGAAGGTTATAGGGAGCTGATGGATGATAAGGATCTGAAAAATTGGTTGAGGACTGAGGGCCAAAAGTTGGTCCTGTATGCCGAGCAATGAGGTGTTGTGGATTATCCTTATGAGGTGGAAGTGAAGGAATAGAAATGATGCTGTAGGCTATATCTGTACCAGTCATGTTTGAGATTAGGGTTACATATTACTTTGGAACATTAATGCAGGCGCATATTTCCGTGTCTTTTTAAAAGTATCGCATAGCGTCAGCGAACTTCTGTACGAATAAGAAGAACGGGAGACGCATATCAGGTATTGGTGCCACATCGAGATAATGCCGAAAATCCCGATGCTGGTGCAACGGTTCTGGGTGGCCCATTCGTTGTCATTATGCTTGAAACCTCGAATTCCAAGGCATCGATTCAGCTTCTGTTTTTCCTCTTTCTTCCATCCGGAAAGGATTGTTCAGACCGAAGCACACTGCGTACTGCACCACAAGTCTCAAGGAAATAGCACTGCCAAAATCTTAGATTAGGACGGGGGATTGGAGAAGGTATACTCTCACATTACAAGACCTTAAATTATTGTCATTTCATAATGGTCAGTGTACATTGTGTTTCGTTGTATAGATGAAAGCTAAATAGTTCACAACAGCGAGTTATTGTCAAGGGCGGTGTTTGGAGAAACACCGAGGACGAAATTCTCAAGGCCGCCATTTCAAAATACGGTAAGAATGTGAGTATAACCCGCACATATATGGGAATGAAGCTGACGAGCTTGGTTTCACAGCAATGGGCTCGTATCTCATCACTTTTGGTTCGAAAAACCCCCAAGCAATGTAAAGCGAGGTGGTACGAATGGTTAGACCCTTCAATCAAGAAGGTGGAATGGTCAAAGGCAAGCGCATTCGGTGTTATGCAATGGCTAACGATGGTTTCAGACTGAAGACGAAAAGCTTCTTCATCTTGCCAAGCTCATGCCTACTCAATGGCGAACCATTGCTCCTATCGTCGGTCGTACAGCTACGCAGTGTCTTGAGCGATACCAGAAGCTCTTGGATGACGCGGAGGCGAGGGACAACGAAGAGCTGGGATTAGGAGCAGGAGAGGATGAATCGAGCAAACCAGCTACCGATGCTAGGGGTCTCAGGCCGGGAGAAATTGACACAGACCCTGAGACAAGACCCGCGAGGCCTGACCCCATCGATATGGATGATGACGGTACGTGTATCATAATGTTTGGTTGCTCTGTGCGATTCATTGATATCCTATTAGAGAAGGAAATGTTGTCGGAAGCGCGAGCGAGATTGGCCAACACACAAGGCAAAAAAGCCAAACGCAAGGCCCGAGAAAGGCAATTGGAAGAGGCCAGGCGATTAGCTTTTCTACAAAAGAAGCGTGAATTAAAAGCCGCTGGTATTAACCTTCGTGCCAAGCCGAAGAAGAAGGGTATGGATTACAACGCCGACATACCCTTTGAAAAGCAGCCTGCTCCTGGTTTCTACGACGTCACGGAGGAGCAGGCCAAGGTTCACGCTGCTCCTGTCGGTTCAACACTTCGGGCTCTCGAGGGAAAACGCAAGCAGGAGTTGGACGAAATCGAGGAAAGGAAGAAGCGACAGAAGAAGGGAGATGGCAAGTCTAACCAAACGCAGCAATTTGTGGCGGCCCGAGAAGCGCAGATCAAGAAACTTAAGGAGCAAGAACAGATTATTAGGAGGAGGAAGCTAAATTTGCCGATACCTCAGGTTGGAGAGCGAGAACTGGAAGATATTGTCAAGATCGGGCAAGCAGGAGAATTAGCAAGGGAGCTGGTTGGTGACGGCAACAAGGCGACAGAGGGTTTGCTAGGCGAGTATGAGGCTTTGGGTCAGGCTAAGATGGCGAGGACACCAAGAACAGCTCCTCAACGTAAGATCATTATCTGTTTTTCAGTCGTTGTGCGGTGCTAATGTTGAGTCAGAGGACAATGTTATGGCCGAGGCCCGAAATCTCCGAAATATGATGGCAGCACAAACTCCTCTTTTGGGAGAAGAGAACACTCCTCTACACGGCCCTTCTGTAGGCACTGGATTCGAAGGGGCCACACCTCGACACGATGTTGCCGCGACCCCCAATCCTCTTGCAACTTCGGCTCGAGGTGGTGTACTCACTTCAACTCGAACAGTCCCTGGTGTTGGTACCACTCCCCTGCGGACCCCTTTCAGAGATGATTTGAACATCAACGACGATGCGTCCGTGTACGGCGAAACTCCCATGAACGACAGGCGCCGCCTTGCCGAGTCTCGCCGAGCTTTGAAGGCTGGCTTTGCGGCCTTGCCCAAACCTGAAAATAATTTTGAGCTTGCTGAGACAGAAGAGGATGAAGAGGAGGCGGAAGAAGCGGAGCCTCTAACAGAGGAAGATGCTGCCGAGAGGGATGCGAGATTAAAGGCTGCTAGAGAGGAAGAGGAACGACGCGAGCTTGAGAGGAGAAGTACTGTTATAAAGAAGGGTTTGCCTCGACCCGTCAACGTTAACACATACAAGCTTCTCGACGATCTCAACTCTGCTATAGTTGAGCAGACCGACGAGGAGATGGCCGCAGCGTTCAAGCTCGTCAATCTTGAAGTCGCCATGCTCATGAAGCACGACTCCATCGCTCACCCTCTGCCTGGAACTTCTACCCCTGGTGGCCTGGCTTCTGAATATGATATGCCAGAGGATGACTTTGTTGCTGAGGCCAAGAATGCTATCCACACAGAATTGGCTAACGCATTGGGCTTGCCGGGTGCGAGCGATGAACATTTACGCTTGGCAATTGGCGCAGCCGCCGAGGAAAACGAAGCTGCCTTTGCAGAAGCGTGGGCCGAGGAACGCGAAGGTCTTGTCTACTCCCCTTCAACTCGAACTTGGGTTGATAAAACCTCTCTTTCCCCAGAGGAGCTATCCGCATGCTACGCTGCGATGATCAACGCTTCTCGAGATCGCGTTATTGCCGAGGCTACCAAAGCCGCCAAAGCAGAGAAGAAGCTCGGTAAGCAGCTGGGTGGTTACCAGACGCTCAATGAGAAGGCAAAGAAAGCCATTGTGGACGTCATGGAGGAGATTCACCAGACCAAACGGGATATGGAGACATTCCTTATGCTTAAGGGCATAGAAGAGGCTGCAGCCCCGGCCAGGTTGGAGAAGATTAGGGAAGAGGTTGCTGTTTTGAAGAAGAGAGAGAGAGATCTGCAGGCTAGATATGCAGAGTTGAACGACAGGAGGAGGGAGAACCTCGCAGCTATTGAACAGGTACGTCAATGTCACTTCTTGTCGAAATTACTTAGACCAATGATATTTCACAGCTCGAGGAAGACAAGATCGTTCTCGCTGCTCAAGTGGCATTGGAAGCTCAAGAAGGAGAGGTTGCAGATGGTGATGTTGATATGAACGGGGCTTAGAAGTGCAAACATATTATTGGTATATCAATGCATTGTTGTCATATTGGTTGTGTGATGTTCGATTAGGACTTGTTGATGTGCTATGCAGAGCCTATCATCATGTAAAAACTGCTGAGGGCAAGCGGAGCTGTGTTAAAAGCTTAAGTGAGGGGTTGATCATATTTGTCACATTAAATAACCCCCAAATTAAAGAGCCGTTTGAGCGGCGGAGGAAGCCGCGCTGATAAAGATTTATTTTGTTGGACATTTTTGGAAGGTCATGTAAATTACTCCACGGGAAACTTGATATATAATCAATAGTCGATTATTCGGCAAATACACTTTCAACAAAGTATTTAAAATGGTGGCAATGGAGTACACCCCAGATGCAGCGGGGCAGGAGAGCTACATTCTATGTGCCGACTGTGGGACAGTCATCTCAAGTGCCAACGGCGCTGGACTTTGTAAGAAATTATCTGCTTGCGACTGGTACAGTAGCTAATGAGAGTTGGTGAAAGGTGTTGGTTGTTTGAGAAATACTGTGGATATTACCGAGGGCATCCCCAAAGAAGCCACACTCAACTTTTGTCGAGGATGTGAAAAGTTTTTGTCGCCACCCAATACCTGGATTGCCGTTCAGCCGGAATCTCGAGAGTTGCTTGGTAAGTGAAATGATTGTTGTTGCAATGGCGCGAGAGCTCATCGCCATTTCATAGCTATCTGTCTTAAAAAAATCGCCCGGCCTTTGATGAAGGTTCGACTCATCGACGCATCTTTCATCTGGACCGAACCCCACTCCCGACGTATCAAACTCAAGATTACAATTCAAAAAGAAGTTCTCGCCCATACTGTCTTGCAACAAACTTTCGAGCTTACTCTCGTTGTTCACACCGGGCAATGTCCTTCGTGTACAAGGTTAGCAGCAAAAAATACCTGGAAAGCCAGTGTACAAGTTCGACAGAAGGTCACGCACAAGAGAACCTTTTTGTGGTTGGAACAGTTGATCTTGAAGCACAATGCCCATAAGTGAGTCTTGCTATGTTCTGCTGAAAGGCTCATGCTAATAAAACGCTGTAGGGACACAATCAATATTGCGGAGAAGAGGGACGGCTTGGATTTCTTCTATTCCGAGAGGAACAATGCCATCAAGATGTGTGAATTCCTTGCTGGTGTCGTCCCTGTTAGGTACGGCGTGTTACCGACATCCTGAAAGCGATGGCTCATACATGATATTGCAGAGTCAAATCGTCTGAGCAGCTTATTTCATCCGATACTCATTCCAACACTTCCAACTACAAGTTTACTTATTCCGTCGAGATTGTCCCTGTCTGTAAGGATGATTTGGTCTGCTTACCCAAGTCACTTGCTCGTGCTTGGGGCAACATTTCGTAAGTTGCAACTCTATCTCATCTGAGATTTGATCCTAACATGCCTGCCATCTAGTCCGCTTACTATTTGCTCCCGTGTGGGCAACACTATCCACTTGCTTGACCCAATGACTCTTCAGCAAACTGATGTAGCTGCCCCTGTCTATTGGCGCCAGCCTTTCGACTCCCTCACCACCGTTGCGGACCTTGTTGAATTCATTGTGCTTGACGTTGAGCCTTCAGGGCCAGTCCGAGGCAAATATGTGCTTGCCGATGCACAGGTTACCCGGTCCAGTTCGACAGGTAATAATGCCGATGACGATGGAATGGGCGACGATGGTATCTACCACACTAGGACTCATTTGGGCGGTATCCTGCAACCCGGAGACACTGTCCTCGGTTATCACCTTACCAACGCCAATTTCAACTCTGATTCCTTTGAAGCGCTTGAAAGCGGTAGAATCCCTGATGTTATACTCGTCAAGAAGACTTACCCCAACAGGCGCAAGAAATCCAGGCCCAGAAATTGGAAGCTTCGTTCCATCGCGAAGGAAGCGGAGGATGTGCAGGATGGTACCGTCGGTCGAGGTGCCCTGGGAAGGCGAGGAGGTGTGGACCAAAAGAACGTCGAAAGAGACTACGAACTATTCTTGCGAGACCTGGAAGAGGACAAAGAGATGCGTGCCGTCATCAATCTTTACAAGGCAGATGCGCCAGAGGAAGGAGAAGACGAGGCTATGGCCGTCGAAAAGAAGCCCGGCTCGGGTCTGCATGGTGGGAAGAGAAGAAATGGGCTTGCAAAACAAGCTCAGCATGGTATGGATGTCGATGACGATGAGGCCGTGGGAGAAGAGGATGAAGATGACGAGGAAGAGGATTTCCCTGAAATCGATATGGACGAGTTGTTGGAGAACTTTGAAGAGCTTGACATGGATGACGGTGCAGAGGTTCTGTAAACAATCAATAGTAGTCTTTTTGCCATGTACCGCCGATACCCAGAGATCGCATAATAATGAAGTATCACATTTCTACTGGCTACAAGAATCTATTTTTACCCTACTGCTGAGAGAGGGCTTTGCTAATCCTCCGCACTTCCTTGTCAATGTCATTATAGAATTGCTCATCATCGGTGTACCTAGGGTTCCATCCAATACTCTTACTCCTGTCCGCAACACCCCTAGAGTTGCTACCAGAATAATAACTCCCATTAAAGTATTGGTCGATCTCGTCCTTGGTAAATGCGGTAGGGGTAGATTCAGTGCCCTCGGGAACCGCCTTGTGAGTTATGAGAGACTGGCCGACAGCGGAAGCCGCGCCAAAGAGAGTATATTCGCCAGAGATACCAAAGTAATATCCTGCTGGACCGTGGCCGATAATAGGCCTAGGGACAGTAGCCTTCTCCCAAACAAGACCGTAGAGCTTGCTAAGATCGGCGATACAGACATGAGGCCAGATGTTAGCACCTAATAACTGGTCAGCTCTGGTCGATTAACCACAAAATAAAGGAAACCTTACCTTTGCCAACGACACCGGCTCGCTTCCTCTTAATAGAAATCTCAATCAATTGAGGCATTTGTTGAGATGTGGGGTGAGAAAGACCCTTCTCGAAAACTTCTCCTCGAGCAAATCCCCAAATAGTAGAAGGAAGGATGATGTAAGACTTGATTATTCCGGCTTGGTCAGCCTTGACGATCTCAAGGTCAACATTACGGTGAGGAGCCGTGTCAGCCACTTCAGTGATAGAGTGAAGAGCAGGGCCGAATCGGGTAGCAGGGGAGGGGTTGAGGTCGGTGTAGATCTGCGCTTGCATGAATATGGAACGTTGAATAAACGAGTGTCAACGTACAGTGTCAGTGGGGTATTCTCCCCGAGCGTCATCTGCCAAGACGCCAGTGCCACTGGTCTGGATCAAGAGAGGCCTGTGACCACTCTTCTCCTTCCTCTTCTTCATACCTTCCAAGATGGCCCTCATACCGGCAAGGTCGTCGGCGTTCGCACAGGAGACGACGACATCGTGGTCGGCAGCGGCATCTCGGAGCTTGTCATACTCTTCGAGTGAGCCAAGGAGAGGAACAATTGTGACATTGTGCTTTCTAGCAATCTCGAGAGAAGTGAACCTATTGATCTTGGCTGGGTCTCGGATGAGAACAGTGATCTTGGATGGAGGTGTGCTGGATGTGATGACAGCTTCGAGGGCTGTGCCTCCGATGTAGCCAGTAGCACCTGTGAGAAAGACGGATTTTCCAGACATAGTTGTTGTTGCTGTGGGGTTTTTTTTTTTTTATTGAATGTATACGTTAATGAAGATGAAATTGCGAAAGAAGGGGTCGCAAGAAAAGGGGTGTCTTTATACGGAGCGGAACGCAGGGAGGGGCGGAGATGTGAGCCTATGATGCCATCGACGTCTCCACGTGGGGCTCCGCCCAAAAGACTCAGCTGGCTCCCTCGGCCCGATTGTGGCACTTCTTACCTCCACCTTTTGCTTTGTCATCATTCGACGTTTCGTTAATTAGAAGTACTGGCTCTGTGGTCCCGATCTCAGTGCGTTACCTTTTTACTTTATTTTCTTCTAGAACTTGCGACGACCTTCGCTTACGTGTTCCACCATCTTATCGATTAGATACTGCACTCCCCGTTATATTAGCAGCTTAGACTTTTCTAGACGTTTTGCCACCCCTTATCCCGTCTCACCCTGTGCATAGGATATGTCCAAGGTTCAGCTATACGTTTATGATCTCTCTCACGGTCTCGCCAAGAGCATGTCCCTTATGCTCACTGGCAAACAAATTGATGGTATCTGGTATGTAATATCTGCTTGTCCTTAAGTGGACCTGGAGCTTTATGCAGTTGCTGATCATCCTTTTGGGTTAGGCATACCTCAGTTGTCGCTTTTGGCCGCGAAATATACTATGGACAGGGTGTCCTCGAGTCCAAGCCGGGGGCGACTCACCATGGTCAACCTTTACAAATTTTAGATGTCGGTGAAACTCATATAGACGAAGCAACATTCAATGAGTATCTTTCGAGTCTGAGTGGAATGTACACGCCTAGCAAATACCACTTGATTGAATTCAACTGCAACCACTTTACGGCCGATGTCGTGGGCTTCTTAACTGGAGCAGAAATCCCAGCTTGGATTAGTAGTGAGTTTTTTAAGACTTCCTCTAATGATGATATTGACAACATTTGAAGGTCTTCCCTCCGAATTTCTCTCAACACCTTTCGGACAGGCTATGAAACCCCAAATAGACGCAATGTTCCGTGGTCCTACAGCACAGCGTCCTATCCCTGACAAAATTAGCAGCGCCAATGCTTCGCCAGCACCTTCCATTGGCTCCTCATCTGCACCTGGGGGTGATACTGCTGCGGCTGGCCCTTCTCTTTCTTCTACATTACTACAGTCAATCGCCGCGCAAGCTACTGCTCAGACAACTGGCCAATCTACCGCAGCCAATGGATCATCCAAACAACCTCTCAACCCTGAAACATCACCTCTCACTCTCGTTTCATCTACTGCCAACTTCCATTCCATCCTCTCGCAGCACTCTGCTGTCGTCGTAAATTTTACTAACACACCATCATGCCCCCCTTGCCGGGTCATCAAACCCGTCTATGAGTCGATCGCTAGCTATCATTCTGCCGTCTATGGAGCCAAGGGTGCTCGATTTGTGGAGGTCGAATTAGGAATTGGGCAGGGCCGAGAGATTGCGGGTACTTATGGTGTGCAGGCCACTCCGACCTTTATGTTCTTCAAGGATGGCAAAAAAGTCGGCGAGATGAAAGGCGCTGCCAAAAGGGAACTGGAGAACAAAGTTGAACAATTCTTAGAGGAGTGCTATCCGACTCACCCCCACCGCAGAATGTATCTTCCCGCGGTTGAAGGATTGCCAAAAAGAGCGATCACAGTTAGCAACCTGCCCAATTATCCGGCTTTGTTGAACAAGCTCGAAGGGTTCTTAGCGGACAAGGGAAAGACAGAAAGCTTCATGGTTCTAAAAAACGAAGTGGTACCATTCCTAGAGGGCAAGAGTCTTTCTGAAACAGAATTGGCTGCTCTGCTTCAGAAGTGGTCTGCTGCCACCCAAGACTTGCTGCCTGCTCTTCAGCCAACAGAAACTTTCCCTTTAATCGATCTCTGGCGAATTGCCCTTCAATGCCAACCAATCATTCCCTTCATTGGTTTGGGGCTCTCGACCGCCTCAAGCAACGCTGAACCCATCACCAGTATCATTTCTCTTGCTTCAAACACTTTCTCTTCTTCTCCAGAAGCCATACCCAAACCCTTCATCCTCACTGTCCTTCGTCTTCTCACAAACTTCACATCTTGCGTTGAACTGACAAACCTTGTGCTCGCGCATGATGGTAATGTTTCTACGTCTGAGCAGCTCATCAGCGTGTTGGTAGAGTCTCTTCTGTATCCCGATGTGGGTGTAAGAAGCGCGGCTGCTGGTGTAGCGTTTAACATTGGTCTCTGGAGGCATCATAACGTTGTAGAAGAGACTCCAAATGTGGATTGGGAGCTTGAGGTGGTCAGTGGTTTAGTAGAAGCTCTTGACCGGGAAGAGGATGAGGACGTCGGTGAGTTGCACTATCTTGACTACAATATGCGATCCATTACTAATGTATGTGAACAGCTCATCGTCTTCTTGCAGCCCTTGCTTTGGAGATCTACCTTTCTCCAAGCTATGAAGATAACGTTCAGCCGATGCTGCAGGTCTTGGAAGCATCCAATAAGATTGAGAAGAGATGTAAGGTTTGGAAGAGGAAAGAGGTTAAGAAGGTGGGAGAAGAGATCGCTAGAAAGCTTTGCTAAGCCACTACCAAATAGACGTTGCTTGTAGATACAACAAAGACACGATCCTGAATTGTTGCACATTATGTATATTTCTACTCACGAACAAGCTTAGCCACTTTACTGCCAAGAAGCGCGATGGGTTTGAAATGAATCTTCTATTTCATCCGCTTCTGGGCTTCTGCTTTTTCCAATGCACTTGCAAAATATGTCGATTACTCCATTATTTACGTTGAGTACTTATGGAAGATAAAAACAGTAGCGAATAGGGATAAAAGCGGGCGAAGCTCCCTCCAGGATGTAGTAGTACGCAATCGGATCGACTTGTTGTTATCATCACTGGTCATGATTGTGGTGACCATTTTACCAGCAGCATACGAAAACATATCTTCGAGACTATGACGGTGCAGAGAGCTTAACTAGCAAATGCCAACTGTGAAGCTAAGACTGAGAACGAACGAACCTAATTAAATGAACAGCGAAATCATGTTCAGTTGATTAATTAGTGATGACCGTCTTGCAAACTTCGAAGAAGTCCAGAGAGAAGAAGAGCACGGAGTGGCATCCACCGAGCACCAGTGCGAACACTCAGGGGAGGTGATGTGCCATCATGAGGTTACGCCAAAAGTGGCCAAACAACGGGATATTTCACGTCTTTCCCTGTACGGCAAAAACTCGTAGGACCCTTGATTTTGATTGGCCTTGGGTGTTGCACCGTAGAACTTTCGCTTCCGCGCCTGATTTCTGGCATTTAGCTCAGGGTAGTTATGATTTTGGTAAACAAGGGCTACAAGATACAGGAAGCGAGAATTCTCCTTGCATGTAGCTCGTGGCTGAATCCCCGATTCTGTCTGCGCCTGCGCGCCCCTCTCACCAGCCATTTTCGACTTCTACGCAGCTGACTTGCACATCTCATGCTTTTGTCATTCCTTACGACAGCTTCCTTCTACTATTCCTTGTTTTTAACCGCATTATAGTCTTTCTTTACCTACCGATACACCACTAGACTCGACAGTACGAGGGACGAGGCTACGACACTATCGACGACTCCTCGACGAATACAAACGGCTCTTGTTTGCGCTGAATTTTGCAACAAACACCACCCACGACTTAATCCAGTAACGCAGTAAACGACAACGGCCCCTCTGTTGTTCATCATTCGGCTTGTATCGTGCCTTTGCGAGTATACTAAAGCCCAGTAATCAACGCAATACGCGACGCAAACGACAATGCCGTCATCAGCAAACGCCCACGACGGCGCTGCGAGACAGGCTACAGTTACAAGAAAGAGGACCAACGGGTCTAGTACGCGCGACGAGAAGCAGTATATTGGACAATGGCGTATAGGGAGGACGATTGGGAAAGGGAGTTCAGGTGGGTGTTGATATGACAGCATCTGTTACACAACGGACGGCATCACGTCTGTGCACGATATGATAAAAAGGCTGATGTCTGTGCGTTACGCAATAGGCCGTGTCAAAATCGCCAAACACGCGGTGACAGGCAAATATGCGGCCATCAAAATCGTACCCAAGGGTTTGATCCTCAACTCTCGGATGTCCATGTCGGAGGCAGGTGCAAAGGCTGACAAGGTCCTGCTTGGTATTGAGAGGGAGATCGTAATTATGAAACTCATTGACCATCCCAACGTACTCAACTTGTATGATGTGTGGGAGACCAGCTCAGAACTGTGAGTAATCGAGAGATGCCCTGCTCCTATCCGTGTTTATCCTGTTGATCGACCATTAGTTATCTGATCATGGAATACGTGCCTGGAGGTGAACTATTTGATTATCTCGTCAAGCGCGGTCGACTCCCAGTGTCAGAAGCACTCCATTATTTCCAGCAAATCATCTACGCTGTCGACTATTGCCACCGCTTCAATATCTGTCATCGCGATCTCAAACCCGAGAACTTGCTTCTTGACAAGGACAAGAACATTAAAGTGGCAGATTTTGGAATGGCTGCTTGGGAGGCTGGCGAAAGAATGCTCGAAACAAGCTGTGGTAGTCCCCATTACGCGAGTCCCGAGATCGTAGCAGTAAGTCCTTAACGAAAATTTCAGAGAGCTGGTCTGACGAGTATGCCGCAGGGCAAAGCATACCATGGTTCATCATCAGACATTTGGTCTTGTGGTATTATCCTGTTCGCACTTCTTACAGGTAGACTACCATTCGACGATGACAATATTCGATCCCTGCTGCAAAAAGTCAAGATCGGTATCTTTGAGATGCCTGACGAAATCAAGGATCCCGCCAGAGATTTATTGAGAAGGATGCTCGAGAGAGACCCGGAGAGACGTATAACCGTAAGTCGGGACCTTGCTCATTGCGGATATTAGCTTAAGACGGATCTTAGATGCCTGAGATTCTGAGCCACCCTTTCTTCATCTCACGGCCCCCTCGTCCTATTCCTGGGAGATCTCTCGTATCACCTCCTTCACTCGATGAAGTTGAACGCCCTGTGAACTCAGTCGACGAAATCGATCCCGATATCATGGGCAACCTGAAAACTCTCTGGTCTGGAGTCTCGGATGAGGAAATCATCAAGGCGTTGATGTGTAAAGAGTAAGTCCAGTTTTACTTCCCATGAATGGTATCCAGAATGGCCTAACGCGCCCTATCAGCAAAACTTGGGAAAAAACCATATATCACCTTCTTATCAAGTACCGCAATAAGCATCTTGAGAACTACAACATGGAGGAAGAGGAATACGCGGAGGCTCGAGAACGTCGACAAGCACGAAAGCAATTACAGTCTAGTTCGTCCCCTGCTCGAAGAAAAGGCGTACCGGCTCAAGACCAATCTGCTCGTCTTGCACCTCTAGGAGAAAATGAGACTGTCGCCAACACCCCTGTTAAACGACCTCAGGCCCCGACCCCCAACAAGGCCTCTCGCAAGGCCCCTCCTGAATGTCCCACCCCGACTAAACAAGTATCTCAAGCTCGAAGCCCTGCAGGACCTCGTCCTGCTAACAGCAGAGGCAACTCTGGAGCTAGCAATTCTTCACAAGCCCCAGCAATCGTCTTGCAGGGTGCCACTCCTACCAAAGAATTGCCTCCTCCACACACCACTTCGTCCCATCCTCGTCCCGAAATGATCACTACTCCTACTTCTCCAGCACCATTAAGCGTTCCACGCGTTGAAGACGCCAACTTGCAGACGTTCCTCAACCAGATTGCTGATCAGATGAACCGTTTCAGTGTCAGGTCGTCAGTGGCGTCACAGTCTTCCACTTCCAGCTCGGCTGTCTTGGGAAGTGACTATCAAGCTTGTCTCGCGTTTGCTGCGGGAGTGACTCCCTCTGCCAACCCGTCGTCTTCTGTGACGGAAAGTGTCATTGAAGAGCAAGGGCAATTCGAGGATGCTGCCGATGACCAGACTGATACCGAGGTAGCTAGCATACACTCTGGTTTTACTGCATCAATTGCTCCTCAAAGCCCACTCGCAGGACTCGGTCTCGGTGCGCCCTCTGCCGCTGTCCGACCAGGATTGCATCCTGTTGCCGGACCTAACCAGCAGAGATGGAGCTATGCTTCTTCTGCTGGGTCATCTTATCAAGGTTCTTCTGTGGGGTCGTACGCTCCCGTGGAGTCTCCTCAGTACATCCACAGCCCTCTGGAAGTCCAAGCTCCTGTCTTGCAAGCCGAGCGATCAGCACCCCGACCGCCTCCACGAGCTACGCGCCCCGCCCCTCCCCCTATTTCTAGGCCACTTCCTTTCAGCCCTGCTCAACAAACATATTCCGAGCCCACCGAATCCCTTCTCCCTCGTGACACATCTTATGTCATCATAGATAATTCTGAGCTTCCTAGTGACGCCAGCCTCAGCTCTTGGGGTAGCAAGTCATCTGGCTTCAAAGCCCACCGAGGTTTGGATGGCTTTGGAATGCTTAAGAAGAAGAAGCTCAATGTGGAACCCGTCCCTTATTCTTATGGCAATCTCGGTTCTTCGGCGACATCACCTTTGAACTCACCGAAACGATCATGGTTCAACAATCTTTTCAACTTTAAGCCTGCCACCTGCACCTTATTGTCAAGAGATAACGTTGCCAATACCCGCGAGAGGGTGCGGAAAATACTGCTCAGCATTGGCGTGAGGACAGCAGTGACGGAGATTGACGGGCACAAGGCGTTGAAGTGCAGACTAGACGAAGTTAGAGACAATGGCAATGTGACAACTAAGGGTGTGAGATTCAGAGTAGAATTCACGAGGGCGAGCACCAGTCAGACGTACAGTACTCTTGTCACTCTTACACAGGAGAAGGGAGCAGAGTCATCGTTCCGAGGTAAGTTTGACATCATTAGCTATGAAGCGGATGTTGACGCGCCGTTCATCTTGTAGCTTGCTTCGCCGAGTTGAAGCACTTTATGGACTCCCAACCCTCTGCGCCTACTACACTTTCTTTGAACAGACCTTCAGTCGAGCAATCACGTTCAGTAAATTCGTCCAATCTCCTTCCTGCTCATTCATATCAGCAGCAGAGGTATAGCTCCACGAGCGCGGACACTCCTGCTGGTGCTCCTACAAGTCCTCTCCTATCTGCTCCTCCAATCAGATACACTGCTAGCGCACCTACTACCCCCGTTATTGAAAGTAGTCCCAGATTTACCTCTCCATACCTGCAATTACCTGTCTCTCCTCAGAGTCTACAGATGCCCTCTTATTGAAATGACTATCACGAATTTTGATCGTTTGCTATATATACCCTTTTATATGATAAGCTAATGTGGTCGTTATCTACCTAACGTGAGAGCAGCAATACGTAGCAGATGCATTTTGCCTTACAAGTTCCCTTTCATCACTTGAAGGATATTATGATAATAAAATCTCTATTTGACGGACGAAGTTGCTTGAGGGACGGATAATAACTAACACCACGACAACTGACGCAAGAAGCGTGCAAGCAACCTGATTCACGCTCGTCGTGGATCTCCATCCTCAGCTCCACTCTGGAGGAGTTCGTCTGGTGATCTATCAGTACGGTCATCTGTCGCTTTCAATAATACATATTTTGGACCCTACGGTTGACAGACGCTGACCACTACAAAAAAGTGACGTTACCAGCAGGTTTCGACATTCCAATTTATTTTGCCTGAGATTTTTGTTCAAACGCTATCACAGCAAATAATCACCCACAAAAACACATGCAATACCCGAAACCCAACTTGGACGACCCTATGTGGAGACTGGAAAGTATCTTTGAGGACTTAGAACATTAGGGAGGAGCCAACAACAACTCCTTATCGACGTTCTCTCTGGTCAGCTGGATAATTTATAGGAGAAACGAGGCCAGGCTTGGAAACCATTATATTTTGGCAACGGTGAGCTTAATTTCATCCTTCAACAACGGGAGTTTAACGGTCCCGTTGACATCTGCAACTTGGACGCTGTAGTTAGTTGTGCTCCTCGTTCGGTACAAGGGTTGAGTGATCAAGAAGCGACGAGGAGGTAGGTTGTCGTAATGAGGAAGAATAGGATTAGGTTGTAAAAGGCAGTTCGCTAGTTCCGCTACCGTAGAACCACCGTCACTATCACCGGTATCGCATAGTCATAGAATACGATCCATAGCGAGCCATAGGCTACATACAGTACTACTGGGCAGACCTCCACATAGCTACTCACCCCACATAGCTATTCAACCCAAATAGCTAGAACTATACCCTGGTGGCTACTAGTGTATGCCAACCTACTACACCTATCTACTATGTGTATGACGCTCTTTCCGTCACATAGTCATCATCCCTACAGGAGAGTATAATCCCGATAGCCAAGGGGTTCCTCGCGGTTGTATCCCTTCATGCCTGTACACTGAGTATTTTCCGATCCTTTCGGCTACACATTTGTTGAAACAGATTGCTACAACATCGGTCCCTTTCGTGTCTTTTCAACAGGTCATTTAGCTTGAATTCAATTCAGCCTGTTCATCTCTCTCTTTGCTTTTCCAAGCTTCCTTCCCGTCTTATCAACACCTTGCTCAATATGTTCGAGAAGCTCGTTCTGACTTTCAATCTCTTGGTGAATCTCTTCACCCATCCTCCTTTGTGTCTGCAGTACTCTGCTAAGATTCTGAAGCTGGTCATCTTGTTGAGCCATGTGATTAGTCTGAAGTTGCAGCAACTGACGATCGTCAAGTGGCCGAGTTTGTTCGGTTTCTTGGGGAGGCTGGTGGCCTCCAAAAACACGACCGGACGGTAGCGCGCCAGGCATGGATTGAGCCGGTAGAGTCCATGGGGAAGCTTCTCCTCGCCTTCCCGCGGTTCCACTCCCCCCTGTTGTCCCATTGTCAGAGAGAGAAGGAGCAGTTCGTACACCCGCTTCTGCCATCCTTGTTAAACTTCCTGCTTCAACCTTCAGGCCCTCTACTAATTCCTCCCGTCTCCTCAATTCGCCCTGGCCTATATCGCGCAGTTGACTCAGCCCTTTCTCAAGTGCCTCCAATCTATTGCCCACTTCCTTCAAATGACGTTTCGCTTCCACTCCAGCAGAACGCGAGCCTGTGGCATTGGACATGGAGGCCAAAGCGTCACGTTTGAGAAGAGCAGATCGGGCAGAGCGAAGAACGGTCTGCAGGGCAGCGTGTTCTAACAACCATGACTGGGGTGTAAATTTGGTTCCTGACTTTTGAGTAGAAGAGGAACCGGTGTGAGAAGGAATGGAGAGGAAATCGGAAAACGTGTAGGCAGATCGCCATAAATGAGATTTGGTGTTCAAAATAGAGCGAAGGTACTGTTCTAGTAGAGGTTTGCGCTCCCTTGCCTACAGTGATTCTTAGCGCATGCTTGATGCATATGATTCATAGGAAACGAACCCTATCCCGATTGTTCTTGCCAAGAGACAAACCCCATGTTTTTGGCGGTAATGGTGAAGGCGGCTCTTGACCCGTCGATGATTTAAGCTCGGCATCGAGAGCAACGAAATCGTTATATCGACGTGAGACGGCCCAGGTCCTGGTTGGCGTTGTTACTAATATGCTGTCAGCACACAAGGCAACACCTGATACTTGCTCAGAGACATGACAAACCCTGTATGATATATACAGTATGTGGTTTAGGAGTGTCGACTTCTTTAGTGGAGATGATTGAGATGTCCTGGATATCTGACATGCCGTAGGTTCTATTCTTCTCTTGCAGCGATCGTATGGTTTATGCTTAACACCCACAACGTAGTTTCAACAGCCAGTGCTGTTGATATGTTCGGGAGGCGGTGAAGAGACAAAGCAGCTTAACACCAGCGATGGGCACAGAAGGACCAAAGCGGCGGGATGTGGCGGCTTCGGTCTTCCGCGCCGGCGGTCTCGGCGCGCGTTCCACCAACAAATAAAATAGGCAACGACGACATCGCATGTAGGCTCGACATTCGTTCATCTGAGCAAAGAAAATAATAATATATTCAGCAAATCTTGTCCGCCTGGTAAGTACAGTAATAAAGTAATAAAGATACATAATCAGATAAACACTGCTATATACCATCGATAGCCCATGCAAATGCTACTATACTTGACTCTCTCACTGGTGAAACTCTTATGGCTACACCTTGACGCCCTCCACTTTCTTCGCGACTTCCGCAATTGATTCATCCTCTGGGTCATCCACCACTTCACCAGTCCGGGGATTGACGAATTTACCCTTGGTGGGGTCAAATGCAGTTGTCGCGGTCTCGTCGTCACGCTTGACAGGACAATCAGTTGCTTACTTTTGGACATTCGGCACAAACAGTTACTCACGTATCGTGCCAACATTCGGGAGATATCCCAGTCCTCGTCTTCTTCCTCACCTTCGTCCACATGCTCGTACAATTCTCCACCAAACTCGAACATGTCTTTACCGGTCATACCTGTCATCTTACCAGCCGCCCTCTGTGTCGCCTTGGCCTTCTCGAGAGCTTCTTGCTCAGCCGCCTTCTTTTCGAGACGATTCTTCTTCCAGGTGGCAAAAGTTTCTGGAGTGACAGGGGTGAGAGGAGGCTTGAGCTTGTGTCGCTCGACCTCGATGAATTGCTCAAGCGATATTTGGTCCTTCTTGGCTGCCTCTTCTTGCTTCTTTTTATCGGATTTGAGGACGAATCCTGGAGGAAGGGCGTGACGGTACATGCACTTATTACCTCCATTGGGCTGCAATTATTGTAAGTAAATAAAATTATGGGTCGCAGAATATCCGACATACGCATTCCCAGCTGCGACAAAATTAGCTGATTGGGATCAACGCTAGTTGATAAGATGATACTCACAACCATCCGTACTTCCTATCTTCGATAGCTTGAATGAAATATTTACAGACAATCTATTTCGCCGTCAGGAACATTCAAACGTACCATTTTACAGTACTCACATCAGTCGCATTATTCTGTTTTCTTCCATTCTCCGTTACGACATTCCTGAGCTTCTCTTCGTCCCAAGTATCCATAGAGTCTGACATAATCGTTAGCTTCAGGAACATTTTTCAGTACGCATGCTAAAGCCTTACCTTTGGACTTCTCCTCTCGTTGATCGGCGTAAAGGTTGATCTTCTCCACCTTCCGTTCAACATTTCGGTCGTGAGAGAACTTGCATTTGTTACCTGAGGGCGCAAAAAACTCAGCAAAATGTGTATTGAAAGAAAGCGATTATGCACACCCTTTTCACAATGACCCGCTTTGAAGAAGACACAAAGCACCTGAACAATGTTAAGTCAATAGACGGATCAATCTTGGACTCCAATTTCCACCTACTGTCTTGGGATCTGGCAGAATTTGTCAGCATCCGAGTACTCCTTCAAGCAGGATATACACAACTCACCAGTTCCAAAGGGCACTTTCTGAATCTGGGCAGGCCTGAATAACTCGGCTTCCATCTTCTTTTTTGCCAAAGCAGCCGCCTTGGCCTCAGCAGCTTTTTCTCTCTCCCTTTCCTTAGCTTTCTAAAATCCGATCTTCCGTCAGCAAATCATTTTCTTTTTTTCACCACTAAAGAATTGAGAAACGCACATCGCCCTTGCTTTTACCAGCTTGCTCCTGCTGCTTTTGGACAGTGGCAATGTGCTTCTGAACTTTTGAAGACTTGTTTTTGTTCTTCATACCGAAGGTCTATAAAAATATTTTTGTAAGTCATTATGTACTCTCTGGAGATTGCAAAAGGATACTTGCCTTGTCATCTTTGGCTTTGGGCGGCATCTTGGGCAAAAGTCGACTGTCAGTAAAAGTATTCAAATTTGAGAGGCCAGATTTGATGGGCGACTAGTTGTTGTTAAGATATGAGGGATAACTGCGGGCCAAGACGAGCCACTCGCGAGATAACGATGATGAAAAAGTACAGCTGAAAACTCTATGCCCACGGAGTAAAGTACCTTTGAGAAAGCGGGCGGCAGCTGGCTGCAGGAGACGCTCAAATGTTTACATGTTACGTAAATCCGAAAGGGGGGATTTATCAGGCTCACCAGGTAATAAGATGACGTAATAACGTGCATCATTAATTAATAAGCGACGACGCGACTTGCTTCGGCCTCCACTGAGTTGGACTCTTCTGGGCGCTGTGCTGGCGGGGCGCGCTGATGGCAACATCTGTCCTTCCTTCCTTCCTTCCTTCCTTCCTCTGCTGTCATTTCTCCCTGCAAATTCGAGTGCACTGTCAATTCCTCTTTCTCCCCGTTTATACCCGGATATTAGGGTCACAATAGGATCTTTCAAAATGCCCATCAAGAAAGAGACCAAGGAAAAACAGGTCAAGGGTGATGAAGGTGCGCCTTCCTCAGACCTTGTCATGGGTGTTGCTTCCTTTACTAATCTTGCGCAATCTACTATAGCCGAAGAAGTATGATTATAGACAAGAGAAAAATAGAGATACAAAGGCTTATATTGACTACAGATGGTCCTTAGCTACATGAAAGAGGTGTGCTTAACCTTATATTGAGCAGCGGCTAATACCATTATCATGATGTTGGCCAATAGATGAACCGACCATACGCATCAGGTGGGTTTCTTCCTTCCTTCCTTTATCAATACATCCTGTGTCATTCCCAATGTTGTTTACATTCGCACCTACTGTATCTTTATATAGCCGATGTTATTGCCAATTTGAAAAATAAGGTACCCAAGACTACCGCTGTCAAGGTACTAGCTACCCTCGCAGGTAGGTATTATGCAACCGTCTAATTAGTTTCCATTTGTGCTGACTCGTTATTTGAGAGAAGGGCCTGTTAACAGTTAAAGCTTATGGAAAACAGCTTCTATATCTCTACAATCAGGCGAGTACCTCTCCAAGTCAAACGCCTCGTTTTATACGCTGATTAAATATGGTAGTCCTTGTTGAGCGTTCTGGACAAAGAAGAACTATCGTCATTAGACGGGCAAATCAAGAGCGTGCAATCAGAGCTTGAAGAGAGAAAGAAATCATTACGACATCTTCAATATGGTATGTAAAATACCATTGGTTGGTTTATGCTGCACTAACAACCAGGGTAGAGCTCGCTTCCAAAACGGCATTACCAAAGACCGTCGAGCTGGAAAAGGAGATTGGACGGCTCAAATCCGAGGTTGGTACACATACTCATCGTGCCCAGTGATGACCGCGATGACATTCTGTTCCATCAGAATGCAATCACCCTCAGCGCATTGATTCCATTCCATGGCGCTTCAGAGGGCCAGTCGACCTTCACGCCCATATCCACTGAAGAGACCCAGAGGATCGACAAAGATTTTATGAGGTGGCGAAAAGAATGGGTTGACCGTCGCAAGGTTTACAAAGAGTCAGTTTACGATTGTGTTTTATCTTGTCATATATTCAAGGGCGCTAATACTAAGATTCTAGCTTTATTAGCCAGTTAGTAGAATTTGGCCAGGTATCCAATATTCCCGAATTTGAAGAAGAACTGGGTGTCAACACCGATGACTATATAGCTACGGAAGTCGAGCAAGGCGAGTTTTGTAAACCATCTATGGTCGTTCGGGCAAGGCCCAAAACCTCTTGTGGTAAAGCTCCCAATTTGAGGCTGAAGCGGATGCCGAGCTTAGCTGGTGCTGTCGATGAGGATGGCAAAAAGAAAAAGGCGAAGAAAGTTTAGTCGTCATGGGAGTTTCGTTAAGAAGTCATTCAGCAGAGCTGTAGTATTATTAGAGCGGCCAATCAAGTCGTCTAACTTTGATGTTGTAATAGTACGAGTAGAGTTTCATCATGTGCGTTTGGGTGTTTATAGAGTTTCTCTGATGAGCTGTGCAATAATGATGTCATGCTGAATGTATATATACATATACTTTGTAAACAAGTGGTCGGATTAACTCCCTCTCCCATCGGTAAAAATATGGCCACACTCGTTATTTTAGGAGTTTCATCGATGCAGAACGAAGCATGCTCTACTTGATGGCAAGATATATGAATTACTGATGCGATGCGATGCAATGCAATGCATGAAGTCTGAAAAGTGTGAATAGCTGTCCTGAAATGATGAGATATTATAGCGGCAAAACCTGTACAAAACGAATACAAGACTATAAAAGTATAACAAACATTTTCGTATACCGGAAACCCAAAATATTAAATTCTCTCTGTTTGTATCTTCTTTTCCTTACACCTTTTCATTAAACCGTGGCAAATTGCGCCCCAACAGGATCTACCACCCCTCTCAGCATATCTATTAACACTTCTGCGCTCCTCTGTATACCCCATACTGAAACTTGTCTTAGTCGTCGAGAATTGGCCGCTTCAGAGGAAACGTGGAATGCCATGGCTTCGTATATTTGGTCAGATATGGATGTCATCAAACCGGCTAAAGAAAAAAAAAATACGCGGTTCAGCCGCTGCACATAAGAGCAAAAAAAGGGACATACTTTCAAAGAGGGTCCACGACCCTTCAAAGTTGCCCAGATCGGCGTCCACCTGGCAGTGGATTGGAACTAGAGTCTTGTTTGCACTAAAAATATACGATCAGTTGTATGGACGGATAAAATCGAAGATATGCCTACTTGATGAACGCTACGATAGGCCTGATCAAGGCATTGTTGGTGACAGTTAAATCTGTCGTATACAGCGGCACAGCAGCCTTTAAATCCCTAAATCGCAAATCGATATCCACCACTACTTTTCGTTCTTCCTCTTCTTTCCCATAATCTCCCTTTTTGGGTGCACGCAGAGGCGGTCTCGCCAACCGATGTTGGCCCGGAATAACCCCTACCAAACTGGTCTCAGCCGATTCGATCGCTCCTTTCAGTTTATCTTCATCTGGATCGTCTGGGTGAACGCCATGCGAGATGGTAGCGACATTCCGCCCAATTTCGGCGAAAAGCGCTTGAAGGTCGACTTGGTCGTCTGGATGATGGGGGAATTTGATGTCAAGCACAGCGTCGAGCTTGCCGGATGTCAGCCATGACATGGGTGGGGTGTAGCCAGAGGCATATTGGACATGTTCGATGGGGAGACCGTCGATTCTGAATCGGGCCTGTCGTTTGAGAGTCAGCAATATGACAGGAAAATGTTGTGGGTAGACTTGCCATTCGCTTGACCATACCTCCTTCCTTCTCCACCGATTTCCCAAGTTTCTGAGGCATATGCAGACTGAACAAACAGTTATCAAACTGTCCCGTGATACCCTCGGCGCTCATCAAATCATAAAACAACCACCTCTTTCTGAACGGTCCAACAATCATGTTGAATATCGACACATTGTACGGCCTCAGTCCGGGTTGATACACTGTCACGAGCGCGTCTTCTACATGAAACGACTCAAACTCGAAGTCCCCCTTTTGCGTCGCATGCCGGAAATCAGCGGGATCAAGAGGCTTTGAAAGGTCCCACCAGACTGATCGCCTGTCGACTACGCCACGGACACCTTTAATGCGCACGTCTTTCACAAGACCTTTACCATCCAACCAACGCATAAAGCTGAGCGAAACTTCGAGTTGGTCAATGTTGACGTCGTACATTGTGTAATTGTCCTCTGGCGGTGCAGGTGGAGCAGCCAAGTAAGTCTCGGGAGAAATGGCAGAGGATAAGAATGGGATGGGTGATGGCGGTTTGGCGGTTGCGGCTTTCACATGTTTCTTACCGCCTTCGACTGGCGCGGATGAAGGGCCTTCATCAGGACGACAAGATACGTAAACGTTTTTGAATGTAATGAGAGAGGATCCCCATTTGGGGACAATGGCAGATTCGAAAATGACAGTGACGCCGGTGTTGTATGTCATATAATCGGATAACCAACGGGCGAGGTATTCTTGCAAGGAGAGTGAGTTGGCAAGAGCGAATATTGCAGAAACAAATGTTGTGCTAAGATGGAATCAGAGCTTGCCAGAAAAACAGAGAGGGGAGGAATGCTCACGTCCCGACAAGAATCCACACAGCTGGTGTGGGTTAGCGTCTGCTTTCGAAAGTGCCATGCGACCTACTGTTTCCAACCAAGAACCAGCTGGCAAATGCACTCATATCGTCCGTGTTGAATCTTCTCCAGCCCCTGATCGTAAACCACTTAAGCCGTATCCTCATACGTTGCCACCACCCATTCGCCGCCTCCAGCAGTTCTTCTTTGCTGGGTCGATGTGGGGAATTGGGCGCGATGGCTTTTGACTGGCGTATGAGCCTCTGGATGAACGGAGCATATTCCTGGGCATGTCCTTGGGGGGGATATGGGGTGGGATTGTCAGGGTTGGGAGGCGGCTGGCTTGTGGGGCAATCCAGGCAACGTTTTGCGGGGGAGGAACTGAGCCGGCGCGGGATGTGGCGTGAGATGGGGCTGGCGGCGTGGCGCGTGAAGAAGTGGTGGATCGCCAGGTAGCGGTCGGCGGAAGCAGTTCTCCGGGGGCCGAGGGTGGCGGAGCGGGGGAGGGAACGGAGGGGGAGGGGTAGTGGGCGCATACTCCGGCAGTGTAAGAGGAGGTTGTTTTCGAGTTTTGTGGAGATATGCCACTCATCAACTGCAGATCCCGAAGAATTTCTGACGTAGCAGAGCATTGCCCGGTGGAGGTCGCTCTTACGTAATATATAATGACATCAGGACTTTATGCCCGCGGGTGTCATGTCATAGGTTGTCTCCGCCAGCAGCGTCTCAATCACGCCGAGTCCATATTGTCGACAAAGAACACCTGTACTCACGAGACCATATTCATGGGATAAGGCCTGCACCAATGGGAAACATATCTTCCATGGCCAGGGCGTGGGTAGCTTCTCTTAGAAAACCGAGTGATGCTAAACGTCCTTAGCTCAACGGCGCTGGATTCTTACGTTGCCGAACTTGGCAATGACATCTCATACGATAAGAGGTATGTTCCCGGCTAGCGCACCGACCTATCGACTGACTACTTGGCATTTTACTTCAGTTTGTCGTCCTCACGGTTCCTCAAAACCATCTTGGCTCGCCACAGTTTCGGCCCAATCGTCCTCAAGATATTCATTAAACCCGATGCAGCCATGTCACTTCGGGTCATACAGCGAAGATTGAAGTTGGAGAGGGATATTCTTTCAGAACTTGCGAATGTGAATACATACCAGACGTTTGTGGAGACGGAGAAGGCCGGGTATCTTATCAGGCAATGGATAGGATCGAACTTGTATGACCGTGTCAGGTGAGTGACTTACTGTTCGGATTCGGAGGAATCTTACAGTTGTTGGGATTCAGTCAACAGCCATATCTTGCCAATATAGAGAAGAAGTGGATCGCCTTCCAAATTCTAACCACCCTTCGAGATGCCCGCAATCGCAAGGCTAGTACTTTATTTCACATTTAGCCCATTGCATGCTGAAATTTTGTATAGGTTGCTCACGGCGACATCAAGTCTGAAAACATACTTCTCACTTCCTCCCTCTCTGTCCTTCTAACAGACTTTTCATCCTCCTTCAAACCAACATACCTTCCACTCGACGACCCCTCCGACTTTTCATTTTTCTTCGATACTTCTGGACGACGCACATGCTATATCGCACCCGAACGATTTTACGCCTCTGACTCCAAAGTGGCTGATCGGAAAAGGGCATCCGAGAGTGAAGGTGGGGAATGGTTTGGGAGGAGGGATGGGAAGATTACAGAGGAAATGGATGTCTTTAGTACTGGGTGTGTGTTGGCAGAAATGTGGGCCGATGGGCGGACTGTGTTTAATCTCAGTGAGCTGTATGCGTATCGCGAGGGCGCTTTAAGTTTGAATGGGATGTTGGAAAATATCCATGATGTCGACGTTCGAGTGAGTCACCTTGCTTACATAGTTTGACTGGAGCTCAAAGGGAACGATGCTTTCAGGAAATGATTGCCCAAATGCTATCAAGAGAACCTTCCAAACGACCTTCGTTCGACCATATCCTTTCAAAGTACCGCGAAACCATCTTTCCCGAGTATTTTTACACTTTCCTACAAGATTATATTAACTCACTCAACGAAAAGGCGGAAGCTTCGAGTTTTAGGGATGATGTCGAAGGGGGATTCTTGCAACACTCAGCAGGACAAAGTGGTGCCAAGATTGACAGGTTACTGGATGAATGGGAAGGGATTGCCACTTACCTCGGTGAAGGTCCAACTGATAGTGAGTGTTTATAAGGCGACTGGTCTTTCCGTCAACCCATTTTGCTGACCAAAACGATAAGACGCTCCGGCACTACTCATCCTGAACGTGATCACCTCTTCTGTTCGACACTGTCTATTCCCCTCCTCTCGCCTACACGCCCTCCGCCTATTCCTAAACCTCCTCCCCTACCTCCTTGACGAAGACAAAATCGACCGTATTATACCCTATATCGTCGAGCTCCTCTCCGATGATATGCCGCATGTCCGCGCCGAAGCGTGCAGGACCCTGATTCAGGTCGTCGAGAGCGTCACCTCGGTGACCCCACAGAACGCGACATTCATTCCAGAGTATCTTTTACCACAGATGAAACATTTGACGACAGACAGTGATATCTTCGTAAGGATTACGTATGCGCAGGCTTTGGTCAAGTTGGCGAATGCGGCGATGACAATGTTGGAAATGAGTCAAGCTGCGAAAGATGGTGCGTCAGTTCATGGGACCGAGTCTTCTGGGATTGTCGAGGTGAGTTTGTTGTATACCATCATGAAAAAATATTTACTTCACTAAATATCAGCCCGACTACGATGTGATGGTTCAAGAGATTCAAGCCGCCGTCGAAGAACAAGCTACAACCCTCCTCGTCGACCCTGCGTCCGCTGTCAAGCGCGGAATCCTCTCCTCCATCTCTGATCTATGCCTGTTTTTCGGTCGTCAAAAGTCAAATGAAATCGTGCTCAGCCACATTATGACTTACTTGAACGATAAAGATTGGATGCTCCGGCTGGCGTTCTTTGATAGCATCGTCGGTGTGGGGGCGTTTATAGGTTTAAGAGCTGTAGAGGAATACGTCCTTCCACTCATGTTTCAAGCGTTAGCGGGTGAGTATCCATTTTTGTTGACCGATTTTCAGATTCGCTGATATCACGCGGATTAGACTCTGAAGAAGCTGTAGTGGCGAGGGTGATTGGCTCGCTGACAAGCCTCGCAACTCTCGGCTTACTCGCACGTATGCGACTATGGGATACTTTTTTCGCTGTGAAAGGATTCATGTTTCATCCAAATGTATGGATTCGCCAAGGTTCGTTGGAATATCCTCCTCTGTAACCTTCTATAGTCACTGATGCTGACCGAAAACTGATGGGACAGGCGCGGTGGGTCTCATCGCAGCTGTAGCAAAAAACCTCCCGTCTTCAGATGTATGGTGTATCCTCTACCCTGCGATTAGGCCCATGCTTCACTCGGATGTCAAGGAGATGGAAGAAGCGGCACTAATGTCGGCTCTCTTGCCTCCTGTAAGTACAAACATCTTGTCTATTTGAGCAAAAAATTGTAGACAGAGACTGATGTGTCATACAGCTGGCGAGAAGCACTTTGATAGCTGCAAGGGTTGCAGCGTTGCAAAACACTCCACCTGGCTTTTGGGATATCCCCCCCGCAACGTCATCAACCAAGGTTGATCTTATCAAGTCTCAGAAGTTGGCACAAAATAATCCGTGCGTATTTCATAACTAAACAATATAAGGATATGTTAACGGAAGCGTTGATTACAGACATCGGCTGAGAGATAGCGGTATCTCTGCATTGGATGAGAAAAAGATCGAGGCAATGAAGGAACATATTGTTAAACAAGCACATGCTATCAAAGCGTACGTGACCCCTCTCTTGTTAGTATGCCAGAGTGGCAGCTTATAGTAAGGCAGGCGGGAAGCGACCGATCAGAACCTTCCGCCGGAGGCATCACTTGTCAATTCTAAATCTGTCTCTCTGACCGACTTGGGTGTGACGCCTCAAACTATCTTCATCAGTCCCCGTACGATCGGCGTCGATGCCGCTAAAGTCGAACTCCGACGTTTCCGTCCAGGCCTTGAACCTGAAAGTCGTCGAACGTCGTTTACTACTAATCGAAGCCTTCGTGGTCCTGTCGATAGCCCCTTGGACGAGATTCGCAGGAAACTCGCTGCACTTGAACCGCTCTCAAGACCTGAAACACCTGTCGCAAAGGAAAAAGCGACAACAACGCCGACGACTACAAGTCATACTAGTCAGCCATCTGTGGATACAGGTGCCAGCCCGTCAGAGTCCAACCTGCCGTCGACACTGGATATCACTGCCATGACAAGATCTGGGAAGAAGAAAAAGGTGGATTCAAAAGCTGCTCCAGCAGTGGGAGCATCGCATACCAATGCGGTTGGCACTACCACAATACATGACGAGCCGATCTCGGGTAGAACAACGCCCATTGCTGCCGCTCTCAGTCAAATCACCCTCAGCGGAGCCAACACGCCTAAGGGACAGCCTGCGGCACCGTATACGAGCTCTTATGAAGGGCATGATCCGGGAGTGAGAGCTTTCCTCGAGCAGGTTGATTTAGATAACTACCGAGAACCTCTCCTTGACTTTGGTCCTCGAGTGGGAGCGAACCATCGTAAACGAAATCCGCGAGTCAACAAGGCGTCGTCTTCCTCTTCAGCTTCAACGTCATCGTCGCCAACTAACGTGACCATGATTGCCCACTTGACTCACCATGAAGGGGCGATCACAGGTCTTATCACCTCGCCAGATAGTGTCTTTTTCGCTTCATCTTCGGAAGATGGTCAGGTATTGATCTGGGATGCAGCCCGTCTGGAGAGAAGTGTTACTGCAAAACCCCGCCTGGTATACAAAATGGAAGCACCGATAGTGTCCATGTGTGGGATCGAGAATACACATTGCCTGGCCGTGGCGAGTGACGATGGTCAGGTACATGTTTTGCGAGTACATACAGGCGGAGGTAGTGGAGGGAGTAGTACGAGGTATTCAAAGGTGGAGTGTATCAGGACTTGGAACACCGAGGAGTCTGATGGTCATGTACGGTTTGTCTCGCATATACAAGGTGATTTTTTCCTCTTCATACCTATTGACATATTCGTCAGAGCTAATCGTATTACTTGCAGACTCGACACTGCTTTTACTCACATCGATGTCTGTCATTGCTACTCTTGATATCCGAAGCATGGAAATCAAACAACGTTTCCAGCATCCACCAGAGCTAGGCATCATCACCGCTTACTGCCTATCGACCCACTGGCTCGTACTCGGTACTTCCATTGGGGCGTTGAGTCTTTGGGATCTGCGTTTTGGATTACTTCTCAAGTCTTGGAAAGCCGGCGGAGGTGTTACCAGCTGTCGCATCCACCCGTCAAGGGGTCGTGGCCGATGGATCATGGTTTCGGTATCGCCTACGTGGCCATATGCTCTTCTGGGTCCTTCGACTGATAAGTCAGAGGAGCCTCAGCCTTCGAAACCTATCGTGGAGGTATATGATATCGAAAGCTCTAAATTGGTAGAAGTGTACGAAATAAGGAGTCGTAGATCTAGTAAACCCTCCGAGATTGTTCCCGAACCTATAGAGATCATTCCCAACAAGGCCGCTCTTATCGCAGAACTCGCTCGCTCGACGCCCTCTTTACCTTCGCATATCCCAACTGATGACTTTGACGCGACCAATCCTTTGCCCACGCCGCCCAGTGCCGTACTTGATCTTATGGTCGGACAGGGATGGACTAATTTGGGAAGACCGGAAGAGTCTATATTGATGTCGGTACCGGAGCTAAGGTCTTCTGACAAGAATGGTGAGGGACAAAGTGGGCCCGGATGGATGATTACTGCTGGAGAGGACAGGATAGTGAGATACTGGGATCTAGTAAAAGCTCAAGATGGCTTCGTGGTCTGCGGATCTCAGAAAGAGAAGGACGTCAGTTTCCGGTGAGCCAATGCAGTAGTTGGTCGCTAATTCGTCGCTGATGTATTCGTGATTAGTCGAATGCCCGAAGGTTCATCACCAAGCATGTTTTACACTCTTCCAAATGTCCATCGTCAAGGGCAAGGACCTACTCGGGATAAGGAACGACAACCTCTCCAACCCCACTATGACGCGATATGTAAACTTGGCTCGTTAGAAACCCCCTTCTCAAGCTGCATTATAAGTGCTGATAGAAGTGGTATTATAAAAGTATGGAGAATGGAAGGGATGGCTGGTCCCTTGCGTTAGATGAGTTCTTTGTAAGACTAGACTTCGTCGTCTGTTGTGTACAGCAATATCGCTCATACCTTGCATGGGATACCCTACGTATATGTTGTTTTGTTTAGACTGTAACCTTTTGGTAAGAGGGATATGCATGCACGTTGGTGCATTGTGGAACAGGTTTGGCATTGAATTCTCCAGGACTACGTAAGTGACCCTTTCATATAAATATATGCTTTTAAAGTCCGCCCGCTCGTGACGCGCACTTCATGGTTTCTTTCGTTCCATTATTCTGTTCAGTGCTGCCTTCGTCTTTGCTTTTCAACGTCGGATTCCCACACCCATGAAAATGCAGCCCCGCTAATTAAAGTATCCTGAACCCACAGAAATCAAGCATTCATCATGATCACCACAAACGACACGCCCACTGCCTCCACACCTCTTCTACTACACGCGGCACAAAACCCATCTCACGGGTCCAAGGTATATATTCAGCGATATCGCTCGGGGAAACGGCGATATCCTCTATTCCTATTCCGTCTCGTAATAACTCCAATGGTATTGATCACACTTGTGACGTTACTAGCTTGGGATACCTCACCTCTTGGACATTGTTATATGAAACCCATTTGCCGAGCGTTGAAAGATGGAAATGAAATGGAGGAAATATGGTGGAGAAATCAAGGCCCTTATGCTCCTTACAAGGAATTTGATCACAGTAAAAACCTAGAATATCTGCCAAGAGGCTGTGAAATTGATCAAGTCACCCTGGTGAGTTCTTTATCTCGTCCATATGGCCGAAGGATTCTATTGAAGGGCTCCGTATCTTGCTATAGCTTCATAGGCACACCTCAAGATACCCTACCCCCAATGCAGGGAGATGTATGCTTGGGGCTTTGAACAAGATTCGGAAGAGGGAAGTTGGAGTCCCTCGTCATCATCCCGAATTGTCCTTCATTGACAAGGCAGACCTAGAGTTGAAAGATTGGCAGTTCGGCGGGTTGACGAACCAAGGCAGAAAAGCGTTAGTCATATTACATTATGAAGATTTACTAGGCTTATATCTGATTGATTCACTTACACAGCGCATGGAAATCCGGCGTGCACATAGCCACTGCATACAAATCGTTACTAGACAAGGCGGTTGATGTTTTCACACGTTCGTCAGAAGGAGAAAGGGTGCTTGAGACTTCGAGGTACTGGTTAGAAGTGAGCTGGGGGAAATTGAAGGTTTCAATTCCAATGGTCTGCTGACGTCTTTGGCAGGGATTCCGAAATCATCGTTTCGCCATCAAGAAAAAGTCTGACTTACCGAAAGTCGATGTGATCATACCCGAGGAACCAGTAAGTGACAATCGTTTTTCATTATGAGAAATAACACTTGAAATTAATCTAATGTTTCAGACATTCAACAGTACTCTATCTGTGCATTCATGCCCAGCATTCGAGAGTCTTGACCCTTCACCAGGCTCCATAGCCCAATCAGATCTCTCGCCTCTCCTCTCATCGGCCATCGACCGATTGAACACCGCCCTTCGCCCCAGGCCCAAGCTCGATGCTGACGACGTAGCCTGTTTGGCAGACATGTGTGGCTACGACAGCCAGTCCAGGGGCACGGAGTGGAAACGGTGGTCAAAATGGTGTGGGCTGTTCACGAAGGACGAATGGGAAGTGCTGGGACATGGAAAAGATTTGAAGAGGTACTATGAGGTCGGGCAAGGGAGCGATTACGGGCCTACAATGGGCGTAAGTCACTACGAATTTCATTGGGAATATCACTTACCCAAGCACTTGGCATCAGGCTGGTTACATTAACGAAATTATTGCTCGTTTGACTGATTCTGCCCCTCAAGATAACACATGCACGAATCGCACCCTAGACGCTGATGAGGATACTTTTCCCAGAGGAGGGGAACGCTTCTTTGTTGTACGTTAGCCATTGAAATCTAGCTATCCTATCTGCATCTCCGCTCACTAGTTGCTGGCAGGATTTTGGGCATGATAACGAAATGCTAGAAGTCATGGCGGCTGCAGGCGTCCTCAAAGTGGGTTGTTATGCCGTGCCAACCCTATCCCATACTGATATGCTCCTTTTAGCAATCTAGACCTTTGACGACAACTGCAGTCCCTGCTCGCCGAACGTTCGTTCTTTCCGAAATCGTCCCATTCGGTGCCCGCCTGATCTTCGAAAGGGTCTCCTGTGACACGGGCTACTGGGAACCTGGGTCAGGAACTGCTCCCGAAGGAGGAAAAGAGGGTATCAAGAAATATGTCAGGATCTTGCTCAAGTGAGTTCAATACCCGACATAAAAAATAAGATGAAAATGATATGGCTGATCAGATGAATAGCGACAAGGTCCAAACGGTAGCCCATATTGCATGCGAGCAATCCGCTTTTGCTGAGCATGGCCTATGCGAGGTGGATGCCTTTGTCGAAAGTCAGCAATTTGCGACAACAAACGTTTCTTGGGATATTTGCTACAACAGTTCTCACGAGGAGGAATAACAGACTGCAAGTAATGCATAATGTATGATTAAGTAGCCGATGACGGTCTCGTAATGATTATGATAGTATGCTATGCTATGCTATGAATTTGATGATTTATCTATATATACAATTTGAAGTCGTTGCAATTCGTGGCAAAACATGGGAAGGTAGATAAATATCCTAATGAGATGATGGCAATGTAATAAGATTGGATTTTGATTGGAGGGTTACGAGCGTCGACTCGGCTACACGTAGAAAAGATTCTGGCATGCCGGCGATACTGGCAGCTTTCTGTAAAAGATTTATCAGCAGAAGTTTCTTCCAGCCTGACCGCTAGCCTTACAATAGCATGAGAATCGTAATTTATACCCGGTCGTAGCTTGTAAGAATAAGAAAAAGCGCCATCCTGTTTCAACATCAGAGGCAAGCCCGTTTTGAAGATTGAAATACTACTTACCGCCTCATTTACATCCGTGCACCAAAAAGCAATCCCACTTCTTCCCTTTATCACCTCTCCTTCAGCCCTTTTTGGATCGTATCCTAGCATTTGTCCCAGTTCGTGATAATGAGTGGCGAACAATGTCCGGCACTTGATGTTCTCGAGGATATAGTCAAGTGTGGCATACGCTATTGAGACACCTGCCTGTAACGTAGTACCGCGTCCAATCCTGCACCATCATTTTCAGTAGAAGTACGAATACCATCCTAAGAATCGCGTACTCATCCATGATAACGAGGGATCTCTCAGTGGCATGGCGCAAGATCCCTGCAGTTCTATTTCGACACATGATCAACAAG
The DNA here is from genome assembly GCF_000091045.1 of Cryptococcus deneoformans JEC21. Classification (NCBI taxonomy): domain Eukaryota; kingdom Fungi; phylum Basidiomycota; class Tremellomycetes; order Tremellales; family Cryptococcaceae; genus Cryptococcus; species Cryptococcus deneoformans. The sequence continues at coordinate 499,949 of NC_006680.1, forward strand.
CTCCAGCGCCAAGGCTCAAATTTAAATAAACACTTACTCAACCATTTCAAGCATAAACGTGCTCCGATCCCTCCATAGATCATCTCTAGCTCCCACTCTGCTGAAAACCCGATCCACGATTCCCATCTTCACGTATTCAGCAGGAACGAAGCTTCCGCTCTGGGCAAGTATTGCTATGACTGCAGTTTGTCGAAGAAGGGTCGACTTTCCTCCCTGGTTGGGGCCGGTGATGACATGCAAATGGGTATCAGAAGCCATGTGAGTACTGTTTGGGGTGAAATTGCGAGAAGCAGACAGCAAAGAAGATTCAACGGAAGGATGTCTACCATTAATGATCTGTAGCTCCGTACTAAAATCCGATTTGAGTATTGTTGTCGATGGCCTATGAAATTCACTTACGAATTGTCCAGTATTGGCCTGACCCAGTTCATCTCAACTGCATTCTGAGCAAAGCTCAGGCTCAAATCCAGCTCATCAACTAATTCGGAATTTTGCTGGATCGCGTCCGATTGCTCTACCACCTATTGGGCTCTGTTAGTTCAAAACAAAAGTAATGAGAGTGGGATAGAGATACCATATTTTGAAGTTCCCGAGCAGCTCGCCTTTGAGCAGCGCCTAGATATTCCATCATGATCTCAATTCTCGTACCCAGTTCCGCAAGCGGCTAAGAGGAATATCAGTCCAACATCATTCGGATTAAGGTATTACTCACCGCGTAGGCAAAGTATGCTGTTTTACCAGTCATGCTTCCTATACGCTCCAGAGATCTCGCTTTCGCCACCTTTTCAGCATCTTTTGCTGACATTTGAATGTGATAGCTGAATCTGTGGTTCTTCTCAATAGTCAGAGTAGGCGTATCTGAAAGACGTTAACATGTAATATATCTAGATAACCCTGGAGCAATTCTTGGAAATACTCACCATACTTCTTGATTAGGCTTGCTTGTAACTTTTGGGCTTCGGCTTTCAAAGCACTCAGTTCGTCATGTCGAAGTTGGAGCGCAGGCGAGAACCTAACAGCAATCGTTATTACGATATTTGTCTGCATTTGAAACAACTTTTTTGGCCTTACTGAGGACGAATCCACCACTCTGACATCTCTCTCTCATCCCTCTCCCGCTTGATCCTCTGCTTTTCGTCTGCTTCACTTTCTTTAGATGATGCCTGACTTGTAAGCAGCGCATCACCAGCTTCTTGCTCATCAATGATACTCTTATCATCGCCGGATCTGAACATGATGGCAGATTCTTCCACAGAGGATTCGATTTTGGAGGCGATTCTGTCAAGATCACGAAACGAGTCCACGAATTCCTGCAGCCTTGTGATGCCTTCCGATTTCCGTATCGCTTTCTCGTTATTTCGGCCAACTTCGATTTTGATCTCTTCCTTGATAGTCTCCAATATTCTCTGAGCACCCCTTATCCACCTTCCAACGTCCCATATATCACGTCCAGTGCCTCTTTGGCCTCTAAACCGCTGAATGATCCGCATGATATCCCCCAGCTCTTTCAGCTCGTGCCGAAGTTCAGTTTTAAGATCCTCTCTATCCATAAAGGCTTGTACCAGCGCCAAGCGGGAGTTGATTATATGGGGAGATGTCGAAGGAGCTGTGAGAGTGCGTATAAGTAGTCGATGGCCGGAAGATGTTATAGTCTTGGATACCACTGAGAGAAGCGTACCCTTGGCAGACAAGGGAGATGAATTAGTTTGTGTCTCGCCCGTAGCAATTAATCCCCCTGGCCTAAAAGCATGGCGTATCTCGAGAGCTTGGAGGGTTGCAGCATCGATTTGCATGAAGGCCGAATTGGATTGCTTGTGAGGTCGACGAAGTGCTGGCATCGACTCTCGCAAAGCATACTGGAGATGGTGTTGGAGGAGCGCAGCAGCATTCTCTTCCGGTGTGGTAGGGTGTAAAGTTGGTGATGAGGCAGATGTGTAGAGTGGAGGCGGACGACAGGGGTCGGCAAAGGACACTCTGACGCCTAGTACTCGAAGTAGCGCGAGCAGCTCTTCAACCTGAGAGGCATCTTTCCGCTTCATTTCCGAATAGTTATAATGTTCTCGCCACAGTTCGTAGAGCGAATTATCTAGAACAACTTCACGGGGAGTAATTCGAGCGAGCTCATCTTCCATCTGTGAGACAGTCGTATCCTTAGTGAAAAATTCTCCAGTGGAAGCATCTGTGTAAGCGAGAGATAGTTCCTGACCATTCTGGCCCTCATTGCCTACAGCGATGGCGAGCAAGTATCGACTCTGATCTGCATCCACCCACGACTCATCGACCATAGTCCCCGGCGTAACGACTCTGTACACCCTACGTTCCTTTGGTCCGGAGCCTGCGGTGAGCTTTTTGCCAGTATGGGCAACGGCTCCTTCTGTATCATACTCCTCCACGAGCACAACGGTGTGTCCCAAGTCTTGAACAAGCATCTTGAGATATTTGTCCAGTGCATGTACCGGAAAACCAGCGAATGGGTATGACCTCTTAGCCTCGTTCGCGCCGTATTTCTTTTCTGCAAGGGACAGCGAAAGGATGGAAGCCAAATACCGAGCGGGTTCAAAATATGACTATTACATACCGTTGGGAGTCAATCGATCCGGAGCAAGGCCATATCAGATGTCGAGCTTACCTCATAGAACTTTCCCACTCTCGTGAGCAAAATGCAATCTGGAAACCTCTTCCAATTGAGATATACCTCATGAGCCAAAGGAGTATCTGGGATAACACCCTGTCGTATGGCATCCTGAAGAAGTTCCAATTCTGCCTTTGAACAGGGAATTACTGGGCTCCTGGCGCCATCGCTACGCGCTTTGGCTGCCCTGACCGTTTTGGGGGATTTCGAACGGTTGGGAGGCACGTCTCTTTCATCCCATGCTTCCAATGGCTTCTGTGGCAAGCCGTTCGATCCCAGCTTCGTCGCTGGCAAATCTGATAGTCTAGCCTTTGTCTTGATGAGCTTAGGTTTGGGTTTGACAGAGGTCGCCGTTGTCACCTTGTCAAATGACCGAGCTGTAGTCACCAAAGCATGTGATCTAATTGCCCGAGGCTGAGTGACCGGCAAGCATCGGAGATGGCGATACAGCCCCCAGCGTATCTTTGGGACCATTGAGTCAAGAGTTCGTGCCAGTGGTTACTTTCTCGAGTATCCAAACTGCCTGATTTGGATGATGCATGCATTTGTTGACGGACGGACGGACGGCTCTGTTGGCAAAAGACGGAGTCGACGAAGGCGGCGCGACGAGGACAAAAATGGGGGCGTCATGACTTGGGAATAAAAGAAGGCATAACGTAAGCGAGACTCGATCATTGCATTATCACTGCTGGGAATTAAATTCTTATTATTTACGTCCGTCACACTGGCAAATGATGATAGATCCATGATAGTAAATTAAAATCGGCACGGGAAGGGACATTCCTGATCAGAGTGTAATCGTCCATTTCCTCCGATGAAAGCAGATGAGAAATAAAGGGCAGGAGGAAGATAAATGACGACGCTCCGGCAGCGAAAAAGCGTGAGACATGGGACATCCACCATGGGCGACCATCGTGGACCAGATTAGTCTACTAGTAACTATAGAGCGATAGAGTTGTCTACAGTCTACACTACCGTACGTAAGACAATTGATTAAGGTAAGTATGTGGTGAGTTTGAACAATGGTATTCGTTGTAACGCATTTTGCCAGGTTTTTTTGTGATGCGGCATTGTTTGTTATTGGGGGGCATGGTGGTCGATGGTTTGATGCTGATAGTCTTTTGCACTTCAGCTGTGCTTGGTAGAAAGTTGGCAGTGCTTTAGGCCGCGCGGGCTTTCGAGTTAGTTGCTGCTTGTTGGATGAGACCATGAGCGGTGAAGGGTATATAAATAATGGGCGGTAGAAGAAGAAAAGAAGAAACTACAGGAACCCGGTCCTTTGCACCCGCTTCCATTTCCCGGCGCACAGGATCCTACCAAATGTTCGGAAGGGGTATCTTAGGAAGGTGGATGTCGCATGGAACAGCGGCTAGTTGAAGCATAGAAATGACGGATGAGGCTTCGGGGGCTGACGAATGAAGAGTCGTGGAATATGGAGTGCGTTTTCAGGGTCCGGGATTTCGTGTTGTCGTAAGTCCCAAGAAGGTCTGACTTGCCGGTGCGACAAGCGACCACGCAAAACAACAGTCCATATTTTCTCAAGCATACTTATATCCAGGTTGCATCCTCCACCCCCCTATACACTCTCTCATCTCCCCCCTCCCCCTGCCCGCCTCTCGTCGCTTCGAGGCTTCGAAGCGTCTCAGGTGAGTGTTTGTCCCACTTCCGAATTTTGTGACCAATTCTTTCGAGCGACTCCCCAGCACTTGTTTGCCCAACTACCGAGTGTACTCTGCGCTGACATCTCCGTTACCTTCTGTATTATCCCTTTTTGCCTGTGCTTACTCCGCAACGTTTCGCATACCTCCCCAGCAAGCGAACACTAGAATAACTGCGGAGACACCGCATTGGGCGAAAAATACCCTTTCAAGTCTCGACCATACCTCGACGTCAACATTTGTGTAGCGCTATAACTAGCACCACAGTTCCTAATTTCCATTCATTCCAGCTGGCCTCTCTCTTTCTGGGGTTTTCCGATCTGTTCTCCTTCTGGGTTTAGACATCCATTCGTCGCTTTTCCAGCTATTGTCTACCATTTCCAGTGCACTTTTCGCCAACATGTCTTCATCGGCCGCAGCCACTTCTGCCGCTGCTTCGTCTGCAGTTGCTTCTTCCGCGATTGCTTCTTCAGCAGCTACCTCTTCAGAAGCATCAACAGCAGCATCATCAGCAGCAGCATCGTCAGCAGTAGCATCATCAGCAGCAGCATCGTCAGCAGCAGCATCGTCAACAGCAACATCATCAGCAGCAACTTCGGCCGTTTCTAGCGCTTCCAGCTCGGCTTCTAGCTCGGCTTCTGTCTCGAGTAGCTCGTCCAGTTCTATTGCGACTTCTTCATCGACTTCTGAATCCGTAGTGAACAGCCCAAGCAGCTCAGGTTCTCGCCAAATTAGTGGTGGAGCCATTGGCGGTATCGTGGTTGGGATTATAGGAGGGCTAGTAGTTATCGGATTGTTATGGACTTGGTGGAGGTCGAGAAAAACTCGGGGCGAAAAAGTACCTCCCCCGTGAGTCTTTCTACCGGTTGCCCACCGTCCAATAGCTCACATGTATCTAGGCCTAAAAGAGAAATGTCCTATAATATCGACTCAAGTCAGAGACGCCCTTCTATGATGGGTACGCCATATAACTCGTTTTCTCATCATCGTAGAGCGAGTACGCGCGCTTCTCGTGAGTATTGCACAGAACATTGAAGTGGAAGTTATGCTCACGATATCTTTAGTGCTGGCTCCTCCACCACCTTCGTCTATTTACTATCATTCTCGCCATCAATCCTCCAACCAGATATCACCTCTGGTAACACCTAACACCATCCCATCCCACGATGCTTCTCCTCCCATGGCTGCGTCTGGATCATCGCACTCTCCAAATGAATCACCTTCGTTCCCTCCTGCGGATACTAACAGTTCAGCTCCTCAAGGAAACATGCCTGGCGAAAAGCCTTTTCTAACGCCCATCAATACTGGCGTAGGCACCAGTGAAGAGTCAGAAGTGCAACCTAGCCGGGCAAAGTCACCAGAACGCCCAAAGGGCCGTTCTCCTTCGGCCTTTGCGATCCACCAGGAGCCATATGAAGCCGGTCCTTCCATTGAATCACAAACCCCTCGTGACTCACCTCACAATTCTCCCCGCGCGTCGCTCAACAGTCTCCCTAACAACGCCAGAGGATCATCCATGACTTCTCTCCGAGCTTCGGCCATAGGCCACCGTCCAACTTCGATGAACTCTCTCGGTTCTAGCAAGTATCTCCATTTCGGCCCCGCCGGTGGTGCGCCTCATCAGGGAAGGCCCGTTGCGTTGGAGATGCCAAAGTTGCTTGGTGCTAGGCCGGACATGAATGGAGACTTTTTCAGTTCCGTGGGTGTGCAGAAATTGCAAGAGAGTCAGAGTTTTGGCTTGGGCCTGGATGAGATGGGTAGGATGCGAAGACCTTCCAGCAGACCATTTAATTCGTACAGTAAGTTTTAGAGCATCAGGAATGAAATTTTCCTTACTGACTGGTTAAACAGTGGACCTCACGCCATCGCCTACCCATTCCACGTTCCCGCGGTCTGCTACGGACCGACAAATGACTCCCAGGCAGTTAGAAGCTGGACAGAAAAGGGCGCGGACTAGTGGCATCCAGAATAACCGCTCAGTGCTGGAGGGCAATGAGCTGGAAGAGTAATAGAACGGAATATTTGTATCGGACATTTGGAATAAGGGCACGCACACAGAGGGTAAGCTCATAGGAAGATATAGTCTCTCACATTTATTTGGTCACGGACTTTTCATATACCATTGATACTTATTGTCCCACATGTGAAACCCTCGTAGTCTGTTAATTATTGTTACCTGTAGTAGTCAAATATCTGTTAGATGATTGTAGACCCACTGCGAGGTGCACATACTTATGGGATGTAAGCCTATTATCGATCAATCACTCATTACTATGTTAGATAACGATGGTCTTCGCGATTCAATTTACTACTGGTACAACTTTGCATAATCACTTTCTGATATCCGAATGTGCTTTTTTCCTGTTAATAGATGTATTTGAAAATGCTAATCGACACTTGCTAAAATGATTGTTGACAACTACAAAGACCTCATGTTAATTTGCCTGATGAGTGTGAATCGTGTCCTATGCTATTTTGAAAAAGGAAGAGATAAATACAAAGCTCCTGAGGTTGAACTGAAACTTTTTTTTTCGATTGCTACACGGTGACAGTAGAACCTCGTCACTTTTCACGCCTTCACAGTTCTATCCCTCCCTCTCCTCTCCTCCACCTGTGGCTCCTCGTCGGTCGAGTCCATCCTCAACACCTTCTCTCTTCGACTCCTTCCTCTTCTGAGCTCATAGCCCGCCTTCTCACCTTCGCTAGCATCCGCATCGTACGAAATCTTTCGTCCATGCCTCGAATGACTTCCTCTGACCTTTGACATCTCCCTAGCCCTTGAACGGCGACCGTCGCTACGTCCACGACTTCGACTCCTGCTTGGACTGGGATTGCGCACACGGCTACCACGTACGCGGCTGCGTGATTTGCTTTTTGACCAATCCGAATCTATGTCTAGTTCCTGTTCTCGCTCACGAATGAGCTTGCGCTCCAGAGCACCGTTCTCGGCACCGATAGGATTGGCAATGTCCATCGGTAGGCTTCGGACCATCGCCTGGATAGGAGATTGGTTGGGATCTGACGGCTGGCGCGCAGCAGGCAAAGGTGTGACGAAAGAGATCTGGTCTTGCGATTGGGAGCTGGAAGAAGATGAAGATTCCTGGCGAGGAGGGCAAGGGCCGGCGGTGGCGGAGCGGCTAGCAGGTGGAGTAGGGGATTCAGATCGCTTTGAGGGTACAAAGACAGAAGCGATCGATAGAGGCGCAAATGAGCGGATGTAGTTGGAAAGATTCCAGATGGCTTGAGCTGTGTTGGCCAACGGTCGAAGAGGTGACGGTGTCTGAGCTCCCTTTTCTTCCTCGGCAGTCTTCCCCTGCAAATCTCCCCACCCGGTTCCCCTGCCTTGACGCTGAGAGCCGGAGACAACAGCTGACAGCCTGTGTCGGGCAAAGGATGAGCTGCCCGAAGCACTCTGCTCGTCTGTCATGAAGTCAACATTCTCCCCAGCATCAGTCAAAGGTTCCATCAAATCCGAAAGAGAAATGGTCGAAAGTGTGGGTGTTGCCCCCCCAGGTTGGTTCATGACCGCCACCCGCGAGACTTCAGCCTGAGATGGACTGGCTTGCATCAATGCCAAGCCTTCAGGATCGCTGATAGGAGCAGCGGTGGACGATGCATGTGAAGGAACTGAAAGTGCTTTGTAGACAGTGCCAGATCCAGAGGGGGCGTTTGCCAATGTTTGAATATCGCTCAGACCCCGCAACGTGCTAAAGCCTGCAAGAGCGGATCCCAATCTCCCTTGGGGGGTGGTACCCATCTTGCCTTCCTCAACCCATTCCATTCGCTCTTGAGTAGGAGTAAGCATATCCGCCTGCGATCGGGAGATGCTGTCTAAAGTCGTATCTTTGGGCGAACGCTTGACCTCATTCAACCAGCTTACAATGTCATCGCGAGAACGAGAACCGATTGAGGTTGCAATGATGTGTGCTACAGGACTGGCAGGTTTTGCCCCAAGCGGATGACTGTGAGAAGGAACAAGTGACGGTCTGCTGTGGTAGCTGCTGGGCTCATAGCCAAGGTTGGTGGATAATCGGCGAGGAACTGGCGCCTTGGGAAGTCTTAAGGTATCATCCGTAGTTTTCGATAACCTTTTCTTTAGGATGGCGGATTCGCGGTAAAGATAATCGACGCCATCTGCTACCTCATTGTCACTGCTTTCCGAATTGGAGCAGAACACGGAGTCAGATACTATTGGTGTATTATTACCCGTGGTCTTTGACAGCTTGCCGAAACCTTTTGGCCGTGCGCCTGCGCCAACAGGGGTAGGACCCAAATTTGGAGACCTGTGAGAATTCATCCCCAACACTTGGCCGCTGCTCTTTCTCACAAACTGCAAGGTCTCCTGAGTCTGAGTCTGCCGTCTGGATCCCGAACGCTTTACCGCAGGCTCAGCGAGCTCAGCGGGGAAAGAATATGCGCGTCGATCTCGGAGGCTCATTTTGGCTTGAGGTTCTTCAAAGACGTCCGTAGGAATAAGTGATGGCCGGTCAGATCTCGCCTCGACCCGTGATGCAGAGAAAAAACCGGCCGGGACTGGCGCAGTGATATCGACGTGATTGTTTGGGCTGCCGCTAGGCTGCGAATCTTCAAGGCGACAGGCATCGCTGCAATAAGTGTCTCGTGGATTGTTCTATGGCGAAGTTAGCATGATCATCTCATATGCTTTTTTTTCTAAGGCACTTACCAATTGTTTAGAGCAAGCCAAACACCAAGCAATGTTCATACCCATATCAATCATGGTCATTTTGAGCGACGTTATGAAGGGCCAAGAGTGGCTGTAGATGTGGAAGGGTAAAGAAAACGGAGTTGGGACAAGTCAAATGAGAAGAGAGTTGTCCGCGGAAGTTAGTGGGGAGAGTCGAAAAGACCTGATAAATGGAGACGAAGGTGCGAGTAAGGTGCGTTTACAGGAATGATTGACAAGAAAGGGGCGGCAAAAACGTGAGAAAGTCAGCTTTCTGAAGATATATACAATGGCAACAGTGTTGAGCAGGCCAAACTCCCAACGTCAACCTCATATAATTGCGACAGAAGATCCGACGCTGTGCCCTTCGTCACTCTACAGTGGAATGATTTCCGGAGTAAAGGTACCCCATTGGATTGCGTCAGATTGACCAGATCCGATGTCATGACATTCCCAAAGATGGCGTATGCCAACGTCGAGAAGCTCTGAGCCTACTGAAAGCAGTGGCAGGCAGAACAGGAGCTCGGTGCAGAACACGCGCAAAGGCAAAAACACGAGACGCCAAGCACGCTGGGGAAACCCGGCAAAATGTCCAGCCCAAAGGAGGGGCGACAACGTGTTCCTGGCTCGAAAATGTCTCGGGGAGAAGAAGGATCGTGCAAAATGGCGCATAAAAGGAAATGCCAAATAAAAAAGTGTATCACACCAACTCACCTACACCAGGCTGCAATATTCTCGCCTATGATCCTGCGCTGATCCATACGTTTCAGTCCGTTGTCCAAAAACGCGCCTAGATCGTGACAGCAAGTTCACACTCGGTGAGGTACGAATAGAGTTCCGGAAAGACGTTGTTTCTGAGCGAGGTTGCGCTCAGAGGGCAATGTGGTAATGAGGCAAGAAGGATGAGGCTAAAGAAGGCAACAGTCAGTCGGGCGTCCTGCGTGTAGGATGGAATGGTAGGTGACGAAGAAACGACGGGCCAGGCAAAGACTCTAACATGTATGAGCCATGGACTATGGACCACGCCAGGGCAACCGCAGGGGAGCCGCCCTTTTCTGATTCAGGAGCAGTGCGCACGAGCCCGTTCAAAAGCCACACATACACAGTGTACCCACAGACATGACACGCCACACCAGAAAAAACCGATCACGCTCACTCACAAATGGCAGATAATTCAACGACCTGGCGCCGCTGCGTGTCCTTGTCTGACGATTTTGACCTCCTTGATGCCAAAATTGAATGCTGATATCGAATATATATATGTGAGAGACTTGAGGCTGTTCTCCAGAGAGAAAAAAGTTACCCAGTTGGAGGTGAGTAACCCAGCGGGGATCTCTTGACGTTTTATCAACTAAAGGTTGACGGGATCTTCTTCCACTAACCTTTTTTTTAGACCAGAGAACTCCGTTTCCGCAATTTGCAGTGTTGTATCGCAGATTGCAGTTAGTTCCGGACTGATCCGCGCAGATCGATTAGATCACAAAGGTTGACAGGATTTTGGCGTGATTCGGTGGCTTGGGCTTTTGAAGAGGTAAACAGATAGATTCGTCGTAACTGGCGGATAATTGACAGGTTGACGACGACGTGGAATTTTTATTGAAACGAGCGATGAAGCGAGCAAAGTCGAGAAGCGGCCGATGTTGCGCGTTGCGTGGTGTTAATAAAGAAAAAGGGGACAACGAAGTAGGAATGACGCGATGGCGGTGAAGAACACCTGGGGAAAACTGGGGACCCCGTGGGTGAAACGCGTGAAAGTAACAGTCGAGCCTGAGGAGGATGGACGATTTTGAAGAAGTGCTATGCAGTCGTCCAAAGAGCGATTCGCTGCGGTAGGGATGGAGAGTGAAGTGTGAGGGGTATATGGAGAGCGTGTGTAGAGGAGATCTGGATATATGATATATGTATGTATATGAGATGCGTCACCGAGATGAAGATTTATAAGGACAGGAGACAGGAGTGCTATGACGGGGGTGGTTTGTAGCGGGCGTTTGTAGCGGGCGTCACGCAATTGACGATTCTAGACTTTTGCGCTCTTCTTGTCTGTTATCTGCGTTTGACTTCGGTCGAACTGCGCTTCGAACAGGATAATGGTTTTTTCTTTGCAGCGCTAATGCACTGGAGAACGGTATAATAGATCGTGTGCCGGCACGGACAATGATGGTGCAAAGTAAGGGGGATGTCGCAAGAAATCGGCGGTTGTCGCTAGAAAAGAGACATCATGATGATGTTGCGTTGCTGTAACAAGCTCGAGCTCGGAATAACTAGGATGCCCTGTTATGGATGGTGTATATGGGAATTACAGGAAGGAACAATTCTCGGCTCTCTTTTTGTTGGCTGCCCTTGTCTAGAACGAACAAATAATGGGGGTATACAGAGAGTATGATGTCGAGTCGTTGGTAACTGATGTCTGTCCTGATCCTTCTTCGTTCCAGTCGTTGCTCTGGCACTTATTAACTGCTGAAAAAACTGGAGAGTCCTTTATATTATCAGTTCGTCTGAACGTTCAACGGAATGAAGAGTATGAGGGTCTTATTTACCTCAGCTTCAATGTAAAATATATGCTCGTCGATATCCTATTGTCGTCGAGGGTGGCAATATTTATAGAAGTGGAAGTGATTGTGGTGATAGCTACCTCTCCTCTGTATACAGGAATTACAATTTATTTACCGAGTTGAAAAAAGAATCTCATGCCCCACACAGTTCTCTATATTTGACTCATTCTGCGTTAAGTATATCGTCCTTCCTTCTGCCTTTCCATAATAATGCCCGATCTGGTTCTGAGTACCTTCTGTAACAACTCTTTCATCGCAAAGAAGCGCCGTGGTCGGGTAAAGTAGAAAATAACGAAAATGTCCGTCATCACCAAAAGCTTCTTCTCTCTTTGCTCTGCGGCCTGCAAAGCGCATGGTGCGGCACACCAGCTCACGTGCCCAGGCTCATTCTGCCGAATAGGTCTACGTACTATGAGATGTACGACAAAAAAACCCTGATACAGTTGTCAATGGAAGGCAGCTGCCAAGTGCGTTGATTCGCCTGGTGGCCAATGGCGACTACTCAAGTGGGGCACATGACCACGACGATAGGTACTGAATAATTGATTAAGCTTTCTTTCATTTATGTCGCGTCGCCTAATTCGGCCTTTCGTAACGTAATGTATGGGCTCATCATGGATATAACTTCCGGTCTTCCGGGCCGTGTTTTCACTGGAATCAGGCTGAGATTTCGTTCTTTTCACCTTCTGGAATATTCGAGACATGCACTGGTCAGAACCCAGTATTGCATTGATTGTACCATTCGTTGCTCTCCTTCACCAGTTACAGGGAAGGAACTAGATGCTTCAATTCATTTTAAGCTTGACCAGTAGCGAAGGGTTACTACTCGATACAACCAGCAGCAATCGCTTCCTTTTCCACCAATTCATCAAGTTTATTACGTCCTTGTAAGATTTCATAAATATAAGGAAGGTCACGCATCGATTTTTGGAAAAATCGACAATTTAGCTGTGACACACCCAAATGGAATCCGCAGCTGACGTAAAAAATATTGTAATGGAGAAACTCCAGAAAGACGCAAGACGCAAGAAATGTCAGGCAAGAATCGATTTTAAAGAGATGGGGAAAACGGTGCTGGGCAGAAGCAGGCAACGTAGAAGTTAATAACGTTCGTTTGGCTGAATGTAACTAACACTTATTTTGGTCCGCCGGAAGAGTGATACGAAGCAGCAGAGCACAGCAACGGCGGCCAGCAGCGCAGAAGCAGAACAAGTTGTTAATAAGTTCGTTGGTGTCACCATCCGTCAAGTCACGTCATTTGTTTCCCGTCGTTCGTACGCCCGCCGGGGTTTTGTTGCTGTGCTTCATCATCATCGACCCCCATCTCCCACCATTTGCTACTGCAATAATCTGCATGCATGACGAGTCCCGAATGATCCCACCTCGGCCATAACTCATGTCATTCGATTTTCTGTTCTTTCCTCCTCACCCATACTATCGCAATCCACCATAATGCACCTATCGACACTCTTTCTCCTGCCGCTAGCATTCGCCGCACCTGCCCAAAAAACAGCCAAAGATATACCGGAACTCTCCGTCTCTCAGTGGGCTTCGATCCAGGAATCATTCGGTGACAACCTCGGCAACTTTGCAGCTTGGTCATGGAACAAGGCTGAGAATATCGTGGGGGATCTTGGAGCTCATAAGGATGCTGGAGATGACAAGACAGAGTTGACAATCTGGCAAAGGCTTAAGGAAGATCCTCACAGTTTCAGTCGACTGGTCAAGATCATCGAGGTGAGTATATGGATATAGAAAAGTAGCCGCAGCCAAGGGGCAAGTGGCACTTTCGTAGATAGAGGCAAGACTTGTTCCGTACAAAGCCTGTTTAACGTAGGTCGAGGGCGAGGCTGAAGTGAATGGAGGTCGTTGAGAAACTTCTTTCTCGTGAAATAAGATGGCGGAAAAGTCCTGCATATGCCCAGGGGTTCTTAGCAGAACAAAGTATGAGAGCGCCTAGCTAATGCTCTATATGTAGTTTGAAGGCAAAGCGATCGAGTATCTTGACAACAAGGATCTGCAGATCACTTTCTTTGTAAGGATAATTTCAATTTTCTACACGCCTAATTAACCTATTACAGGCACCCAACAATGACGCTTTGAAACCACCCCACCATCATCACCACGACGACGACGATGACGATGATGGTCTTGACGCGGTAAGCTGTCAAAATAACTCGTTTTTGCGTATAACTGTCTAATATCTAGTATAGTTGGCACAAGCCCCCTCTCTCGCTGCTATTTCTGCCGCTCTCGAGAGCGAGCCTTCCCTCGTTGGCGGAGATGATGACGATGACGACGAGGAGAAGAAGCGCAGGAAGGAAATCTTCCGCAAGATCATCGGCAAAGTGCTTGCCTACCACGGTTTACCCAAGGCCTACACTGTCCAGCAACTGAGTCAGAACTCGACAATGGAGACGGCATTGAAGGCAGAGGATGGCAGCTACGCAGGCTTACACAGGCGAGTCAGAATTGAAAAGTGTCTGGTACCCCCCTGTGCGTAGGCTGTCCTTATAATATGATAAGCGTTGACGAAGATCACAGCTGTCAAGCTCAACTTCTATGCCAAGATTGTTGCGGCGGATCGCAAATCTGGTAATGGTTATCTCCATGCTCTCGACCACCCTCTTATCCCTCCAGCCTCTATCCTTGACGAGCTGTTCCTCTTTCCGGACAGCTTTTCGACTTTGACCTCTAGTGTCCAGAAAGTTCACCTTGCCCATGCTTTGGATTTCGGCATCGAGCATGACGAGGACCACAAGAACAAGGTTCATGGGACCCCCCTTGCTACTCTTTTTGCGCCCACCAACGGTGCTTTCCGCCGTTTACCTCCCAAGCTCAAGTTCTTCCTTTTCAGTCCTTTTGGCGAGAAGGCCTTGATCAAGCTCTTGGCTTACCATTACATCCCCCACACTTTGCTCTTGTCTGAGACTCTACACGTCGAGAAACATGAAGACAAAGATGAAGTTATTGAGCAGTTTATCTTTACGGACGGCGATGATCCCAGCTTCCACAAGGAGTTTAAGATTGAAACTGCCCTTCCTAACGCCACCCTAGCGATTGAGATTGATAAGACCAAGCTCTTGCCTGTAGAAGGTAAGTAGCTGTGCAAGGTCTGAATTTGTTGGGCTAACTTTCGACGACACTAGGGGCCGTCACAACAAGAATCAAGGTCAACGGCGAGCTTGTGCAGGTTATTGACGTGCCTGCTCGTAATGGAGCCTTCCACATCATCCCGAAACTTCTCGTCCCGCCTCACAAGCACCATCATCACCACCACCATGATGACAAACAGTTTACTGGCGACGATTCTTGGGAGAATTGGGAGCAGTGGCTTCCTCAGTGGGCCAACGAGGCTTGAACCAGTTGTGTGCAATGAAGTATAATAATTCCTTAAAATGTGTAATTAGTTGCTATGGAATGGATGTATAGCGTCGTAGCCGATTGAAATTGCCTGTATGATGCCATTCAATCGAGGGTTTCGTGCAGAAGAACGAAAGTGAAGTGAATTATTTAGAATGATGGATTAATTGAATGATGAATTGAATGTTTGTAGCAAGGAGGGCGGACGTGGCCGCCTGAGAATCGTTGCCGAACGACCGAGTCGGAGTCGAAGACGATGGTGTGATCAATCAAAGATAGAGCAGCGCCGTTCCGTCGCTCGTCGTTATTTTAGTTAATACGTTTCAATTTGAATCACCAAATCTTTCTTTTCCTATTTTTCCAACATTCTTCCAAAAATGACCACCCCTTCAACACCGGGCGAAAGCTCGCTCGCGACATCTGTCTATTCTCTCGCCCCAAAGTCTCCAGTGGAAGTACATAAGGAACGAGTCGCCAACTGGCGCTTCTCCACCATCTGCGCTAATGTCGATGGCAAGGATCAGTATGGAGCTAGCTCAACTCCCATCTACCAGACCGCCACCTTCAAGGGTATGGACGGGCAATATGACTACACCAGGTCTGGGAACCCCACAAGAGGCGCTCTTGGTGAGTTGGGGCTTGCTCGTTTATCGCATCTCCATAGATAACACTGACAAATGAGGCTATAAGAAAACCATCTTGCAAGATTGTACGGGGCCACTCAAACATTTGCCTTGTCTACTGGTATGACTTGTCTTGACACGATCTTGCGACTTGTTAGGCCAGGAGAAACCGTTCTGGCCGGTGACGATTTGTACGGAGGTACCAACCGACTTTTGACGTATCTTGGTACGCATGGCGGTGTCGATGTCAGGCATGTTGATACTACAGATGTGGACAAGGTAATTCCTCATCTTGGACCAGGGAATAATGTCAAGATGGTTCTTCTAGAATCCCCTACGAACCCTCTGTTGAAAATTGCCGACCTGCAAGAAATCGCCGATGCTGTTCACTCTGCTGCACCTAGCGCTTTGATTGTGGTTGACAACACTATGATGTCTCCTTACCTGCAACGGCCGCTTGAGATTGGTGCCGATATTGTTTACGACTCTGCTACCAAATATCTCTCAGGTCATCACGACCTTATGGCTGGTATCATTGCAGCTTCTCGACCCGATATCTGCAAAGACATTGCATTCATTATTAACTCTGTTGGATCCGGCCTTGCTCCTTTCGACTCTTTCCTTTTGCTCCGTGGTGTCAAGACCATGTCTCTCAGGATGGACAGGCAGATGGCCACTGCCCACCTTGTGGCTCTTTATCTTGATTCATTTGGCTTCTTGGTCCACTACCCTGGTCTCAAGAGCCATCCTAAGAGGGATATCCACTACAAACAGGCGTCTGGTGCTGGCGCGGTGTTAAGTTTTGTTACTGGCGACAAGGCCCTTAGCGAACGGATTGTCGGCGGGACAAGACTGTGGGGTATCAGCGTGTCTTTCGGGGCTGTCAACAGCTTGATCAGTATGCCATGTTTAATGTCGTAAGTAATTTTACCGTCATCCAAGAGATCTGCTAATCTGTTGCAGTCACGCCTCCATTTCCGCTGCAGTTCGTGCTGAACGAGGGCTCCCAGAAAACCTTATTCGACTTTGTGTCGGTATCGAGGACCCTAGAGATCTCATTGATGACTTGGAGCATTCGCTTCTCCAAGCAGGAGCTATTGTTCCCAATCTACAATATACTCCTCTCTCCCAGACTAAGGCGGCGGAGTTGTACGCTAGGGACGGTGAAGCGTGGATCCTGGAACGTGCCAAGGGTTTCAAGCGGCCTTCTACCCAGTCTATTACTGTTGACAAGCTCGTCAGCGGCGTGAAGCAAAGTCTTGGTCTCTCCACCCCTCCCAAAGAGTACAAGACGATCGAAGAAGACATCGCGGTTTCTGCCCCCGGCAAGGTTATTCTTTTCGGTGAGCACGCTGTCGTCCACGGCGTCACTGCCATCGCGTCCAGCGTCGACCTCCGATGCTTTTCCGTCTTGTCTCCTCGTCGTGACGGAAAGGTTGGATTGGAAGTACCCAATATTGGTGTGGAACTCGAATGGGAAATCAGCAAGCTTCCTTGGAATCTGCTTCCGGTGCACGCAAATGGCGGGAGGCACGTTGCCGACAAGGAGCTTGACACGGCGTTGCTTCAGGCTGTGGAGGGTGCTGTCAACACTCATGTTGAAGTGGGTAAGACTGGTATAGGTGCCTGTGTAGCCTTCTTATATCTGTACATGATGATCTCAGGTGAAGAAACCAATGCGTGAGTATTGGCAAGCCGTGCCGATGTTGCTGAATAAAACTAACTTATGCCTACAGTCTTTCTGTTACCTTTACCGCTTCTTCAAACCTCCCTATCTCTGCGGGTCTCGGATCATCTGCCGCATACTCCACTTGTGTTGCGGCGTCTTTCCTTCTCGCTCGCCAGCACCTCACCATTCCTTCGGCCGATCGCCTTCCCAAAGAAGACACTGACTTGGTCGATGGATGGGCTTTCTTGGCCGAAAAGGTTTTACACGGAAACCCTAGTGGTATCGATAACGCCGTCGCTGTCAGGGGTGGAGCTGTTGCTTTCACCAGATCTGTTGGCGGAAAGCAAGGCGGTATGGATGGTCTTTTTGAGTAAGTATCTGCATACCGTTTTATTCACGTCCATTTAGCTGATTTTTTTCCAGGTTTTCTTCTGTCCGATTACTCTTGACCAACACTCTTGTCCCCAGAGACACCAAGACATTGGTTGCCGGTGTTTCCGCGAAGCGCCTCGCTGAGCCTCAGGCTGTTAACTCGATTCTCGATTCTATCCAAACCATTTCAGATGAAGCACGTTCCTTGCTCGGCGGTGGCAAGCCTGTGGAACGTTCTATCCTTGTCAAGCGTCTGGAAGCGCTCATCAAGGAAAACCATGAGCACTTGGTTGAGCTCGGAGTGTCGCACCCTTCTTTGGAAATGATCGTGGCAGCTACCGCTCAGGCACCTTTCGAGTTAGCCACCAAGTTGACTGGTGCTGGTGGCGGCGGATGTGCTCTTACTCTTATTCCGGATGGTAAGTATAGCTATCCTTAGTTATCAGACCGACGCTGATTGTTTATATGCCTACTCAGATTTCCCTGAATCTTCCCTCAACGAGCTCATCCAAACCCTCGAAGGCCATGGTTTCCAAGCGCACCTCACCACACTGGGCGGCCCTGGCTTCGGTGTCCTCACGACTCCCTTTAAGCCGGGCAATGTCTCTGAACAACTTCGGGATGCTGTGAGGACCCACGACGAGGGTGAGGGCATGGTTGTGCCGAAGAGAGCTGGTCTTAGAGAAGCTGATAAGGAAGGTTTGCACGCATGGGCGGAAAGGTTGGGTCGATGGGTATATGCTTAAAATATGTTATGGGTTGCTTTAGTTGAACGTATGTTTTCTCTGTGTCCCTTGTGTGATGTTTCTAGTTTCACAGTAGCAACAGTAATGTCTTTGGCTTGTACAATATGGAATGCACGACATTTTGGTAACTGGAAATCTGAAAAGATGTGAAGTGTTTGCCTGCTAGAGAATCCTATTATGGTCAAAAATGTCTGAGATACATTGCAATGTTCCAAACAAAACTGAAGCAAGCTGCTGATCCAAAATCCCATTGATTGAAGTAACCCCAAAATCCCACGATGCACAGATCTATGCATGATATGCCGTATGCTCATCTCACCATTACCTCACCAGACAGACACCGTCTCAAACAACCTACGGCTCTTAGTTGGCAGGGGCCTTGGTGACGGTCTGCACATCAGGAGTCTTGCTAGGTATCAACCTTCCCTTGATTTTCCAGTCATCCCGTGAAGGGAAAATCTTTTCAAAGACGATGTTCTCAACAACGTGTTGTGTCCGTCTCGAGGGCGGGGCCGAACCCTTTTGAGTGATCACCGCCTAAATAAAAAGGGGGCGCATAATTAGCCATGGTGTTGCCTCTTTGCGGTCTCGAATTATAAGAAAACCAACCTGCTGGGTGTCAAACGCCAAAACAATCTGCGCCGCCATCTTGTCCTCCCTCGGGTCCAACATTGTCATCCTCGCCCATACCAACTTGGTAGACTTGTTCTCCTTGACGAGTTGCCATTTCAGCTTGTCCTTTCTGCCTCTAATAATGTTTTGGGCAGCAGAGTAGGCGTCGTCTTTAGAGATTGAAAGGGCCTGTCCTAGTGTTCCACTGCATCCAACATAGGTCAGTTTTCATCCGGCAATAGTCATTAGACTAATTAGTCAGGAGAATTCACTTACGAAGCCTGGACCTGCATGTATTTGTAGTAGAGCTCGGTCAAATTCTTGATAGACTTGCTTATCGATCCCGCTGGATTTAACCAGACGAACCCTCTGCGAATCAAACTAGGCATATAGAACCGAATAGGACTATTCTTATACTCTTCCAATCCTCCCTGTCCAATGAGCTCGCTGATGCTAAAAGATTCAATACATTAGCTCTGGAACAATTTTGTCACAAAAGAGACGTACGACTGGTTGGTCAAATCTTGACGATCCTTTCTGTCCCGTTCATACACCGCGTCCTTGGTCTTGTGCCAGAATTCCGGCCAATTTCTTGGAGGATCATACGTGGCCTCTGTTCGTAAATGACGTATGTAAGTATAAGTGAATGCGTGACAGATTAGAAAAGCGAGACTTACCAAAGAGGGGCAGTTTTTGGGCACTGAGATCTACTCCTGGGTTGGACCTCGATGCCCTAGCAAGCATCTGCCTCTGTTCCTCGGCTTCAAGTTCAAGTTCTTTGGTGAGTTTGGATTTGGGTTTTGGTTGTGTGATGGTGGAGGCATATCGTAGGGAGAGGAGAGTCGCGCTGCGAGTAGCGGTGGAGAGGGAAGCGGAGTGCCGAAACGATGGAAGGAAAGACATGGCTGGAGGTTATAGGATGTACAACACACTGCGAAGAAGACAACCGCCGAAATGTTAAAAACAGGCAGTGGATTCGACCACGCGGTGTGATTGGCCGAGACTTTCGAAAGATCACGTGACCACAAGACCGATCACTACTTCCCTCCACCCGACATCTCTGCTCCGTCCGTCCTTCGTTGTACGTAGTATCGCTCCACGACCCACAAAGACCACGACAACCAAAAGCACACAGCGGAGCATACTCATGAACGTCGTCAAGACAATACTCACTAGAAGAGCACCCTTCCTATCTGCTATCGCTATCCGTACCATGGCATCACCAGCCACAATGTCCAAGCCTCGAGGTCAGGCTCTCCTTTAGCTCAGTGCTACCTGGACTCATATGTGGAATCAGATATACAAGATTTCCTCGCATATTACCCCAATGTTAAAACCAACCCTAAGGCATCAGCCAATCTCAAGTTCTACTCAAACGAATTACCATTCCAACCTGACAACTTGACTTATGAAGAGTTCATGCACACGTACTCAAGAGACTATGATGAACTGGAGATGAACCAGTGAGCTCGATTGCATGACTTGCCGGCCGCCTTGGCTGACAGATTTCTGCCAGTGGATATATTCAATGTTGGTATCCTTTGGTCTACGTGCGACCCTCTCACCTAAGTTTCCTTAGGGTTCTTTCCCATTCGAGAATATGGCGTTAACCCCGAAGCACAACCTTTACAACCTCACGAAATTGAAGCAATGCAGAACAATCCCGAAATTGTTTCCAGACTACTTAAATCTTATAAAATGGTTCGCGTCAAAGCTGGTCTGGTGAAATTGAGCTATGTTGACATTGATGCAGATGCTAGGATTCTACGGCATAGATTTCAACGGCGGTAAGCTTAAGCTTACAAGCAACCACAAGGAGAGAAGTGCGTCTCTGTTCTTAATTGTCATGGCAGACGACTCAACACACTTTACAGTCTCAAACCTTCGCTCTCGCTCACACAACCTCCTACGTCTTACCCGTATTCTTAAACATCTTTCCGAGTTCCCGCAACTTCAGCCTCATGCAGCAGCACTCGTTCTCTTTTTCGTCGCTACTCACTCGGCTGGTATGCTGGATTTCTCCCAAGGTGTCATGAGGGGTGACAGCATGGATCAGTGGTGGTCCAACTGTTTCAGAAATGAGGGGGAAAGAAAGGAAATCAGAAAGATTGTGCAAGGACGAGGACAGTTTGGACAAGGTACATGGGACTGGGAAGAGTACAACGAGTGGTATGAGCAAAGAAGAGAAGTCGGCAAGGTTGGCTTCAGCGGCCAAGATTAAAAGCTGCGTACAATTTCAAAACATGCATATCATCAATCAGCGTCAGCTATCGTCAATTATACTTCCGTTCCATGATCGCCAGCCGTGTCACCATCTTCACACCGTCGTTACCTATCCTGCTACACATTTAATGACCTTCCATCCCCATATGTCTTCTTTCCCAGTACTCTCAGATACTTTCCACTCATCACTGACCACCCACATATATCCTTCGTCTCACGGCTCTTTGGGAGCATTCCCAAATGGATATGTACAGCGTTCAAAAGCCGATTCAGGTCTAGAAATCTCCAGCCCTAGGCCGACAGACTCCTCGTTCTCAGGAATGGTGAAGAGTGTCACATCAGAATGAAGAGCAGAGGCCGGAAATCACGCTTTGTTCATCGATAGAGAATGTCCAGTAATCATCTGTTTCTTTGCGATGACGCAAAGCTTGTCCAATCTGACCTCCGGGGCAATTGAGATGACTGACAGAGGTGAAAAGGATGGTTGCGCCAATGTCGCAAAAACACAGCGACAAAACAACTGCTTTCATGAACAAACCTTACAGTTACTGACAAAAGCTGGAGAGGTGTACTCTGGCGTGACCAAAGAAAACAAGCTCTTCGGGCAACAATGATGTTGATAAGAGGTACAGCATAGACTATGAATCGTCATTCCTATCATACAATCGTTAGCAGCTTGATCTTTTGTCAGTGAAAAAAAGTCAAAAGCACTCACCTTGTGCTTCACCATACTCAAGAGTCCCTACCAGCCCCATCACTGACCTAACGAGATCTTCAGAATCTCCCTCTCCCGCCTATTCTGTCTCAAACTGATGTAGCAACAAACCAGAGCCAAAAGGACGCTGGCCAGACAAAGCTTGGATAGAGCAGGTAAGCAATACCATCATGGCATCACATCCTAGTCTCCAGATTTCCGTGCACGATGTTAAACACTGCAGCGGAAAGCTCTAACCTCAAATCATAAGGATAGAAACTTGGGCATAGAAATTTGGTGTCGATTGTAGATGTCATTGCTGGTAGGGGAATGTTCCCGTTGGATAAATAAACCTCACGACAATTATGAAAAGAAAGAACTCACCGAGACCGATGATTCCTCCATAAGCTTTACCACTTAATGCCTGCCATATCGAAAGACGTCTCTCCCAGATCATAGTCTCTTCCTTCTCATATTTACAATTAGACTGCGGCCGAACGCGGACGCGGGAGTTGAAGCATTGAATTATGATGGCGGAACCCGACTGAAAGCTCCGACATGCATTGCCTTGGACGTTCCACAGCTACAGGAACAGCGACCTTGAAGGAGTGAGGGAAGGACTAAGGAGGAACCTCTACAACGAGAGTAGTATCAGGTATGATTGGTAAAGCACATTTTCGGGCAAGAGAAACTCACCATTGCCCTCCGATCCACTTCCAAACATCCTTTTCCACTTCGATTTTTGCAATATCGTCTTTTTTCATACACACCATCGACAATGACCGGCCTCCCCATCCGGTAGCATACCCTCCAAAAGGCTCGCTCTTAGGCCAGTATTTTTCCCTATTTTTCCAGACTTTTTCCTCATCTGACTCCTCAGCCAACTTGCCCTCAATAGGCCTGCCCTCCAAGAGCGCCTGCTCTTTAGCAATAAGTGATGCGGGACGGGGGCGGAACTCTTCAGCTTCATTGAGGATGACGTTGCACTGCTTGTCGACGCATGTAAAATAGCCCTTGATGATACGACCGTCGATGAGGGTGATGGTCAAAACTTGGCCAATGAGAGCTCGGAGGGAAGGCCGGGATGATTCTTTTGATGGGTCCTCTTGAGGCATTGGAGTGGGTACTCGAAGTGGATCGGAAGACATGCTTGAAGGTGAGAGAGACGACTGTTGATGAGGAATAGGAAGTGGGAGATGGAAGATAATTCGAGAAGAGATTTGAGATGAGAGAGAGACGCGGACAATTGACTGCTGGGGCCGGCCGTCGGAGGAATGCGGACAACTCGCTACAGATGAAGTCGAGGATGCATAACAAGGAAATAATCGTTCTGCTATCATGCCAAGGTTCAAAAGTATGCAGGTATTATAGGTACATGTGAGAATGCAAATTTCACTAATCTACAGACTGATTTATCAGTTATCCAAAAACAGCTTAACCCCTGAAATCCTTGGCGATCTTGCTCTTCCAACCAACAGCACGCTCGAACCCATTCTTCCCTGTCTGATAGTCCATAATTGCTTCCATAGCCTGTCTTTGACTGCAGGTGACGAAAGGGCCATACTGAAAAAGGGCTGTCAACACATCATCATCTTACACATGAGAAACTGACTCACCTGAACAATAGGCTGGTCGAGAGGCTTTCCGGCAATGACAACAAAATGTGCTTCTTCAGCATCAGTGTCGTCTTCTGGCCTGGTAAGGGTCACGCCAGACTCTCCAGGCTTGGAAGAAAGAACAAGCAAGTTGAACTTGTCATGAGTCTTGGTGTCGTCGCCGATTTGCAGCTTTCCCTTCACGACTGTTTTAGTATTTGTCAGTAGTAGGTCAGTACGATGAGATTAAAAAGGCTTACTATAGATGAAGGCATTGTAACCTTCAGGAAGAGGCTGATACACGCTCGCCCCGGGCTTCTGAAGTTTGAAACCCAAGTACCAAGCACCGCCGACCGGAGTAACAGAGCCGTTGGTACCGTGAGAGTCACCAGAAAGAACAGTGATTTCTACTCCATCTTTAGGGTGGATAACAGGAATACTACGCATATATCAGCAAAACCACTACTATAAAATTTAATCATTCAGACTTACTCTTCAGCCTTTCGGTCCTGGTATTCTGGTTCAATGTACTTCTCCTTCTGGGGAAGGTCAATCCAAAGTTGCATACCCTCAACAGGCTCAGCCTTAGTTGGGTCCGGGTCAAATATAGGCATCTCGGCGTGGGCGATACCCTTACCGGCTGTCATCCACTGAACATCTCCGGGTGTTAAACTAAAGCGATCGTGTCAGCAGGTAATATTACAAAGAAATAGCTTCAAACAGAAAAAAACTTACGTTCCAGAGTATCCAAGGAAGTCCTCGTGCTTGAAGATACCTCGGAACAAGTAAGTGACAGTTTGCATACCGCGGTGAGGGTGATCGGGGAAACCAGCACCGGGAAGGACTTTAAAATGATCGAGCCTGTGAGAGGAAGTCAGTATACAAATATCGGGTCAAGTTTACGAATGAGTCATTAAGGGGCTAGTCTTTCTCGGATCTGGATAGTTGACTCCTATCGGAATCTCGATCACTTGTCCGGGCATACCCTCAAGTGAGTTTGGGTAAGGTCTCCATTCCTTGGTGTCGATGTCCCAAATTCCAAGTCTTGCACCTCAACAGCTGAAAGTGACTCACATCAAGAAAGGAGTAAGATTCCGAAGCTCCCTAGTACCGATAGACCTCCTGACAGTGGCACCGGCACCTTCAGAGACCTCGTGAGCGTAAACAGTCTTGGTAATACTTCGAGAAGTGCCGGTGGCGGTATTGATAGCAGCAGTGGTGGACATGTTTGCTTTGAGTGTGGTTAGACTTGATGAAGTGTTGAAACGTGTAAGTGTGGTCCTTAACATATAGTTCTTGAACAGTAAAGCCGTTGTTGCTTGATGAATCAAGTCGGTTGAAAAAGAGATGGATCGTGAGGAGATGCTGAAGATAGGACGGCTTTTATATCTTTCCCGTCGGCAGATTGCTTGGTAGGGGTTATAGCGGATTAGCTAATGCTTCCCGTGGTACTGACTTGCTGGGCTTTTCTAGAAGAGAGGAGAAGGAAATGGATGAGGAATGCATGAGTTATAAGCGGCAGGAATGAGGGAAGATGAGCAAAGCGAAGGGAACGATTGGGTAATGATATGGGATATCGGTGCCAAAAAAGGAAATTCGGCGGTTGACGGCAGAAGCCGCCCCCGTTCGCCAAAAAAATAAATAAATAATTAGACGCCGATAATTAGATAATCAAATGGCATAACTATGCCGGAGGGGGGAAGGTAGCTAACCATGGAAATGAAAGATGACTAACTGGTGACAGATAACATTAAACTGCGAATGGCCAAGGCGACAGAAGGACAGAAGACGTCAAAGGACAACGAAAGGCCGAAGAACAAATGCTTCCATAAACCAAGCAGTAGCCCTCAAGCCATCGGCTCCCTTCTACGCGCTAATTAGCAGTGCTGTAAGAGAATTACTATTACTACAGACTACAGGAAGTCCGTCAAGGTGAGGACTCAGAAAATTATTGCATGCTGGTGGCAAAGAAGCTGCAGTGAAAAGAACTAAATAACCAGTAGTAGTAATAATGAGAGAATAGTTGACAGCGTAGCGTAAAAGCGTAGATGGGGCAATTGGTTAGACATGTTGATTTTCGTGGCATCCTGGCGTGTAGGAAGGCTCTTCTTATCTGACATGAAAGCTCACACCATTATCGTGGTCAGTGGTTTGGCAAGGTCTACCTTAGCGTTGGATCATGATTGATGAAAATAATATTTTATGATATCAATGATCATATAGTACTAGAACACCCAATATACTTATACATGTAAATGCTTCCCTCGTGATAATTGCACCAATAACGCCCTATTCGATTCCTATTCTAGAGATCATTGCTCGGTAGCTACTGAAACGCCATCGCTCCAAGACCTCTCTTCATCGGCAGCTGGCTCACTTTCTTCGCCTCTCTCTCTCCTGCCCTGAACCTCAATCCACATGTCATCTTTCTGTCGTTCTAACGTTGCAATTTCTTCCTCCACCTTCTTAACCACCTCTTTCCTCCTGTTTCGCACCTCTTTGTCGCCATTGGACTCTACAGAGTCTGCTTGGAGCAAAAGTTGAAGGAGAGCATTTGTCTGAGCGTGGTAAGGTGCGTTGCGACGGTTAAACAAGAGTGGAGGCGGATGAGAGCCCAGAGTGGAGTGGGCAAATGAAAGTCGAGAAGGGAAATTAAATGATGACTTGAGAATAGCCAGCTGCTGCTCAGTGCTAGCCAAAGACGCAAGTGACGCAGAAGACCCTTCGGAGATAGTTGTAGACTCTCCCTCTTCCTCCTCAGCAACCTGCTCTTCAGGGATATCGGCTTTAGGGGCAGTGGATACTTGGACAGAGGGAGATGCCGAGGGCTTCTGTGCGGGAGGGGTAGCTGCCGAAGCTTCAATTTCTCGAGGAACGTGTTCGACACGAGATGCTGACGCTGCCTGTTCGGAAGCTGGAGATGTTGAAGAAATAGATTTAGCCTCAAACTCAGACTCGACTTCAGACTCTGAAGCACTAGAGTATTGCGGAGCAAAGTTGATACCGAAAAAGGTGCTGAAAAGACTGTCCAAATTATCAAGCTCGTTGACTCTGTGTGGTCAATGGTGATAATGTGAGTCCCTAGAAGATACTGTCAGCTTATATGTTCCGCTTCGCGTATGGTATGACCATTACTTACCTCGTGCGTGATCCCGAAGTATGCGTGAAATCCTCCGCCTCCCTAGCTCTCCTCTCCGCCTTCTTCCTTGAAATAGCTTCGGCTCGAGCTTTCCTTCTCCTCCTCTCCTCTTCTTGCAACCTTAGCTGTTGCTTCCTTTGTTTTTCTTCTTCTCTGGCCATGGCTCTCTCTAGTTCGGCTTTAATGGCAGCTTCTCGCTCAGCTTGGGCCTGCGCGCGAGCAGTTTCACGAGCCCGCTTTGCAGCTTCAGCCTTCTCTCGCTTGCGTTGAATGGCTTGAAGGTGTTTGTAATAAGCAGCGGCTTTCTCTTCTTCGGCATACATCATGTCATCGAGGTCGTAGGATGGCCGAGCGGGTACATGGCGAGTGGTGTAGTGTGGATTGAAAGAGAACGGATTCTGGTGATAGGCTGGAGAAAGGGAGCTTCGGCGATGATAAGCGGGGCAGCCAAAGTTAACGTAAGGGTAGTTGAACAAAGACATGGTCGTCTCAAGATTGTTTGAATGTGTGTGGCTGTAATTACCAATGCTAGGTAAAGATAATGATACGACTTGGAAAGCTGTGGTTAACGGGAACAGGAAATGATATTTTGGGTTTTATAGATGGGTGCATGTCTTCGGCTGGCAGCAGCAAAGATGATCAGTAAGCGGTAGAAGGTGTACGAACGGTTGCGAAGAGCAGATAAGTAGAGTCGCGAAGGATGTCGAACATTTGAGAAAGCTCTCGTCGAAAGCCCGAGAGGCTTCGCGCGCCGTCGGGGAATTGCTGGAAAATTCTTGAAGGAACGAGTTAAACTGCATGCGGGATATTTATTATGTAATTATGAATATAATTGTCCGCTCCATACGGACATGTACCGCACGGAAGAACTGCTCAATAGTGAGTCTGGTGTGGTTCGGTCTTCTTCGGAGACGGGCCGATGTCCGTAGTGGGCTTGTGTCGAACCTATAACCAAAATCACCAATTATTCCATATTAAAAGCCGGCGTGTTGGGCACCAAAATCAGAATTACTTATCAAGAAGATTCAACAGTAGTGCATACATACATACATATCATCGACTATTGAATTTACCGCTGAGATACAAGTAAACTAACTTTTTAATCTTGAAGAGGCATTTCCAGCAAAAGCAGTAGATTAGATAAATAAATATAGCGATGAAAGAAGATCCCCTTGATAATATATTTGGTCCCGGTCCGTGTGTGTAACATTATGTCATCAAGCACGCAACAAAAACGTGCAAGCCCCGTTTCAGCAGGAGAATGATGACATAGCAACATGGTTCCGCCGGAAAGGCAATGTTCATGCCAAATACATAAATAGCACAGATTTATTGTCCTTCACTCGTCTTTATAGAAATTTCGACTCAGCCTATTTTTTCCACATATCCCTTGATCGAGACTGATTGTCGTTAAAATGTCCAAGTCTGCTGCTTTCTTTGAGGCCGTCATCGTAAGTTTATCCCTCATAACCTGGTGGTCTTTCAAGCGCTTCACGATTGACACATTACTATTTTAGGCCCGACGAAGCTACTACAATCTTACCAACAAGACTACTCTCAGCAACGCCCAGCTCCAGGAGATCATTGAGAAGTCCGTGAAGTATGCTCCTACATCTTTCAATGGCCAGCAGTCTCGGGCAGTCCTTGTCTCTGGGTCCAAGCACAACGAGCTTTGGGACAAGATTACTGAAACTCATTTAAGGACTCTCAAGGGTGACAGTGCGTTATTGCATCGCGAACTTCAATCTAGAGCTGATAAACCACTGCAGAGAGCCAGGAGGAATTCTGGGCCAACAAGATCAAGGACCAATATAGAGCCGGGTACGGTACTGTCATCTTTTTCGAAGACCAGGACATTGTCAATGGCTTCTCAGCCAAGATGCCCGCTTTTGCACAGGCTTTCCCTGTTTGGTCTGAGAACTCTGCAGGTATCTTGCAGCACATCGTCTGGACCGCTTTGGTGGCTGAGGGTCATGGTGCTAGCTTGCAGGTATGTGTGTCTATCTGTCGTAGATTTTTGGCTTGGATACTTGCTGAACTTCGTTTAGCACTACGCCCAATACTCTGCTGAGACTCAGGCCGCCATTACCGAACTGGTGGATGTTTCTCCCAACTGGAAGGTGAGAATACTCCTACGTTTTTCAACAAGCTTTACTTTCTGATCGTTGTCCTGATAGGTTACTGGCCTCCTCCCCTTCGGTATCCCTTCCGGCCCCCCCGGTAAGGAGAAGGTTTACGAGCCTATCGAGAAGCGCACCAAGTTCTTCTTTGACGAATAAATAAAGACAAGTAGTTGTAGATTTTAGAACTATAGATACTAAAAATGTAGCAAATTGAAGCTAAATGCCTCTTTCACCGTGATAATTGGCAGCGCTTCTGTACATGTATACATGCACGGTGAGCGGAAGATACAGTGCTATGCCTTTGACCATCTCATGACACCCTCCCATACGGCCAATGCTGCTGCATTTGTCGGAAAAGCTCTCAATGCGACCGGGACAAAACCCTACCACACGTCTTGGTCGTCAGTTGATGGCTCTGAAACAGTAGGAAATCTGCCTGCCTACCCTATAGAAATTCTTTGTTCTTGCCAGTACATTCCATCGTAATCCCTTTGAGCCATCGTAGGCCTCGTTCCATACCTGACGGTAAGCGTCAAATACACTTCTATACCGTGGTGTCTTGATATCGTCAGCTATGAAAAGATACTGCGTCAGCAATGGATGATGACTACTAGAAGGTCCCCCACTCATTATTCTGTTTTTGACGTTGTCGAGGGCTTTCAGAAATTTTCAGTAATTGCAATCACACATATAGGCGCTTGACTTACGCAATGCTGTCAACCAATAAGCATTAGAGGCCATACCACCGGCGAGGAAATTGGCTAGGCCCGCCGACATTGCCCAATTTGTACCATCCCAGCTCTTGAACAATCTATTAAATACCTCGAAGCCTGTCAACTCAACATCAACATTTCTTACGCACGATGATTCTGGATGCTTGTAACACTTACTTCCAAACATCGCTGCAAAACAACTTCTGTAGATGAAACTCGCACCCAGTCCTCTCCACATACCTGTCACACCTTGCTCGGCGACAGTCTGTCGTACGACGTCAATAGGACCAGAGAATTGTCGCGGTACATGCTCAGGTTGAACAAGTTGAAGCTGGAGTTTGCATTTGATTATTTCTGTGGGATGTGCGACGGTTGCACTGGAATGCTCTTAGCAAAATACGGATCTCTAGGAAGAGCTTACTTGGTCCAGCCAGCAAACAGACCGGCCACACTGTGCCCCAAAAGTGACAACCTCTTCTGATCAGAGTTCGGCACTTGCTCCCCTAATCCGTGAGCAGAAAGAAAGGCTCGATAGTTGTGCAGACTGCTTTTGGTGAGGATTGCTACTCCTGATGATCAAATTAATAGAAAAGATTCACCTTCCCATCAAGATGGAGTCTGTTATCCCCCATGAGATTGCAGGGATACTTGCGCCTTTATACAAAGCTCGTGGACCCTACCAATCATATTAGGGATGAGCAAATATTACACGTACTTTGCGGGAACAGCACACCTCTTTGCTGACCGTCTTTTTGAAGCAGTCCCATGCCCCATTAAATGTTCCTGGGGGAGCACATTGCAGCCTTGTCTGGATATTCGTTCAAATACTATCAGGAAATTTCCTTGGTGTATGAGGACAAATCACTTGCCTTCAGGGTGTCGAAAGGATGTCCGACAATAAGCTATACCTGGAAATCAGCGTCCTGATTATGACCGCCACTTCAGAGATGTAGGACCAAACTATATATATACCTTTGTCCATCTAATAACCACACATATTAGCGTATTATCTTATTGTCAAGGCCAAAGCCTTTGACCGCCGAGTGTAAGAGCAGACGAAAAACTCACCCCGAACAGATACCCGCGGCGAAACCGATAAACGGTGAATGCTCCTTCTGAGGAGATCCAAACCTGCCTTCTGGTATGTCAGAATAAATGTCTGGGTCAGAGATCTCCTCGGGGACTGCCATAATCCTATCTTGGGGAAGTGCTGGTGCTGGATGCGGTCCTTTTGACTGGTGCTGATATTTTGTAAAGTCTGATGAAACCTCCAACTATAGCATTCGGGCTTCGGCCCGGGAGTTATGATATCACCATTTATTCTCCTACGAAGAAGCTGCTGTTTTGTTTGCTGGGCTTTTTGGTGGTGTTTAAAAATAATTATTTATGCTCCATTCAGTTTTGTTAATTGTTGTCTATAACCGCGATGCTGTTCGATTGACAGATTTATGATTTTGCACATTTCTGGTTCAAACAGAGACCTCGTTCAGATCTGTACAGCATCGTAGGAATCAACGGCTTTACTATTTAGCGGTCCTTTCATCAAGGACAGCAGGCTGGCCAGCGTTTACCACTATACTACGCACGCACCAAGCTATTATTCGACCTCCTCTCACACCTTTCACCTACAAATCGACCAGCCCCTTGGTCAATACCGTGCCACAATGGATAATCGTGCAAACAGTGAGCACGTAAGTCGACTAATTTGACTTGTCGTCCTTTCTGCATCTTCCTTATCCGAGATTCCAAGCCCTTCAACCGAATTTGTCTCCTAGAAAGTGCGTAATTCTTCAGCGCATTTGTAAAGTAAAACCCATTAGATGGGCCAAAAAATCTGTTGTTCAGGAACAGACTCCGTTCGAGCCAAAACCTCATTTTTAGATTTTGGCCTTTTCCCGACGAGAGGATTATTTGGCCAAAAATTGTGGAAGCTTTTGTGGGTTTTTTAAAACAAATTTGGATTGGGCATAGGCGTTCTGCATTGTACGCACAAACCCACACGCCGGCGGAAGCGCGTGACTAACGAATTACAAGTGAGACCTGTATCAGATGGGATGCATACGCTACCGGCTGACTGTCGACTCCTGCACCTAGTCAAGTGCCGCCTCCTTGCTCTGGGCATTGATCTACATGCTGTTCCTCTCGGGATCCCGTTATCTTGGCATATAAGACTGGGTGATATGCACGACAACTCAGTGCATAATATGTAGGACATACGTACAACGTCGTTACAGTATCAGAGATAATCTTATCGCATGCTATGGACATGCAACACAAGGCAATGCTTAGCTATCTGAGCCAGACAGTATAAGATCGGCCAAAGTGGACAAGTATTATCTCGTCCTTGTCCAACAATCATCCTTTGCTACGCCATCCACAACAAGACCTCATAGTCATGCACATCGCATACATTCTCGGCCTCGTACCCCTCGCTTTCGCCGGTGTCATCAAGCACGACCCTCCCAAGTTCCAGCCTATTCAGTCTACCAGGATTGTGCGGCTGCACCCAAACGGGGACAAAAGCAAGTGCGTTGACCTCCTGGGTAATACTCGCCAGGATGGTCAGCCCGTGCAGGTGAGCCCAAGCAATGACATCACACCATACTGTGCCACTTTTGCTGATATCGCTCAGATTTGCGACTGCGACGGTACCCCGGCTCAGGACTGGGTCCTCAATGCCGGCCGCGGTCAGACCAAGGTCCAGCTCGCCGGCACCAGTTTCTGTCTCGATGCCACCCACCCTTACGCAGCCGACGGGACCAACATGAAGATCTGGAAGTGCTTGGACGTCCAACAGCAAGACTGGTATTGGACGAGTGATAACAGAATCGTTCTCCGCGACCAGGGCAAGTGCCTCGACTGGGCCACTGGGGATCGGTCTGATTTCAACCAGCTGCAGGTCTGGCGGTGCAGCACGGATAACAACAATCAGTGAGTCACCTGCTTGCAGTGGCCTGAGTTGATGGGCTGACAATAATCTCACTATTAGGGTCTGGACAACGGGACCGGACTACGGTGGGAACCATGGGGGTGATGCTGGTGGGAACCCCGGAGGTAATCAAGGCGATGATTCAAGAGGCAAAACCAATACTGGTGGAAACCCCGGAGGTAATCAAGGTGGTGATTCAGGAGGGAAAACCAATCACATCATTCCCGACCCCCCAGGGCCAGACCCCAACAGCGAGCCCCTCAACCCCGCCCTTGAAGCCATTGTTAACGTCACCGAGGCAGCTGGACCCTGGCCGCCCATGATCAACTTCGACGGCGATTACAGCAATGACGACGTGACCGTATCGGACCAAGTACCGTTCGACTACTGTATCGGGGAGGGGTCTGGTAACCCGACGGATGATGAAGGACAGCAGCAAGGACAAAACTTCACAGCAAATGTAGCTGGGATAGGGAGAGACTTCTGCCTGGACAATTTTGGCAATCCTGACATTCGGAACACCATTTCTTTCGACAACAACACCAGCATTGGGAACGGAGCGGACACTGGGCGAGCCCTTCACAAGCGGACATTTGCGGATTCAGGGGCGACGGGTACGCCCAACCGGTGGAGACGAGGGTCGGTGATTTCCATTTGCGTCGAGAGGAACAACAATTATCTGGTTCCATATGCGTCCTCCCCCGTTCCCATCCGAGCATCGGCTATCGTCGCATCCGCCATGGTACGTGCAATCAACTTCTGGAACGCAGGTCTGAACAAGCGATTCGTCTCGTTCGAGTTTGTGGAGAACTGCAACGACGCCGTGTTCCATACTCTTGCTGTTGACCAGATCAAGTCTGCCAAAGAGCCTACTGTGCTCGCGACTGCCCCCTTCCCTCCTCGGGGTGAAGAGGGTGCTAGGAACCGCAACATCTTCGTGTGGAATACGGCTTTCGAGGCCAACTTTCAGAACGTCCTTACCTTTATCATGTCACATGAGCTGGGGCACACTCTTGGCCTGGCGCATGAGGACTGCAAATCCAGAGACCAACCTTGCGAAGTTATCACTGACAAGGTGGCTGGGTCAGTCGTGGAAAGCCGTATCTCCGGCAGCACCACACAGCTGTTCAATGGCCCCACCCCGCTTGACATAGCAGGGGCGAACGAGTACTACTCACTTGCAGCGGGACCCAACACCCCGGAGAACATCGTACTCTGGCCTGCGACGAGGGGTCCGTTTATCAACTACCCGCCGCTACCGAAATGCAAGTGGTTCCTCGGTATTTGCTATTACTAGCACCAGTATGAAGGAGCGGGGAGCATCGGGATATGGGATTGGATTGTTGCGAGACAAGGACATTTTGGCGAGTCCGAGTTTGCGTCGGCCAATACTGTAATAATACACAGCAGGAGAGCAATGTTGGTTGAAGCAAACAAAGTTCAATCTGTCGTTTCGTCGTTGAGTATGCCATATGTACCAATACAAGTATGCAATTTTGGCCTTGTCTATATCGTCTTGGTCAGCAGTAACGCAACTTCTTTCAACGATTTAAATCCCACCCTGAATGATTCCGGCGCCCCGAATGCCACCCAGCCATTTCAAGCCAACGGAGGCGAGCATGCATTGCTGGATAATCGACCTCGCTGCCCTTGGGATAGACTTCAACGACAGTTCTGGCGTGACCCCGCAGTTTCAATGCAAGGGGATGGGTCCGATCTCTTCCATCCTTTAACTCCTCATTGAAGATCCTCAGCAGGACGGTGGCGATTTGTACAAATGCGCGGACCTCGTCGTGCTAGCTGACTACCTGGTCCCCTTCAACTGGGCCTGCACCGGTAATGCTGCCCTCAATATGAGCTCGTAGAGCACAGGTCATCGTAAGCCTCAGCTGACACGAGTTCGATCTCTGCGACAACGAGCAAGCAAGAGCGTTGGGAGGGAGCATCAGATACCCGGTTCTGCGTGCTTTCGGTGAGAATCGCTACTCCTGTTGACCAAAGTAACATAGGCAATTTACCTTCCCATCAATATGGAGTCCGTTATCCCCCATGATATTGCAGGGATACTTGCGCCTTTATACAAAGCTCTTGGACCCTGGCAATGATATTAAGGATGAGCAAGTATCACTTGTACTTTGCAGTTACTAATAACAGCTCTACCGCTCTGTCACAAGCCTGCACAAAGCATAAGAACAGAAAGTTACGTAACAGATGGAGGCGAGACGCATCTCAGTTCTCAGCAGATTCTCAGATAAGATCCATTCAGCTGGACCTCGAGCAGATCAGATATAAATAGATTTCTGTAGAAGTATATAAAGGGGAGCTCTATCCTCGATCTTGATATTCTTCCTTTCGAAGATCAATATTTCATAAGCTACTTCGCCAAAGATCCTCGAGCTCGGACCAAGATGGTGTATCGCCGGGCCAGAAAGCGTATCAATGCGTATTTCGGAAACTTGTTCAATGTGCCCGACTCCTCGAACTCTCGCTATGGACGGGATCATCTGGAAACGCAATACTTTTTGGGAATTCGGACAAGTGACATCGTGCAACAAGTTCCAAGAGACGAAGCCGAAACAGAGTGGCAACTTATATTGGATCGCAAGAAGCAATCAAGATGTCAACTTCGGAGTACAGAAAAGAGGATAATACGAACGGTGGTTATGGAATTAACGATGGGACTTTAGCTTTCCCGGTTCCTTCGGTACCCGTTGGCCTATCACCGCTAATATAATGGAATTATCCGGTTTTTCATCCTCGGCCAGTACATTCCTCCCGACACCAGACTATTACGGGCCTTTGGCACCTGAATGAGCGTTTCGAACTCCATTCGGAAGCGATTTCATTTCCCACATCCCGGCCACTCCGGCTCCAGTCGCCATGTAGTAGATCTCTCTTATCTTTTGATACACCCATCAAGCCCAAATTTCCTTTAAAGCTACGCCCCGCGTTATGGATCGAATCACCGCTAAGCGTCGAAAACAACTCGGCAGTACAGGAAGTCGTGAGCAAAGTCCTATATCCTTTGCATTGGAACCGCCAACATCCCCTCTTTACCATCGATGACGAAGGAATCTCTTTCCCCCTCAGTTTAGAAGGAACTGTCCATCTCCTCGTCGTGGACCGACATATCTGGAAGAACTGGCAACTCTCTGCCGTGGGAAAGAGCGTGTAAAGCTATTTATGACCTTCTGGATGTTCGTACAGGATGCAAATACTTCAAAGGCTTGACATTTACCGAAGACTCGGGGAATCGCAAGCTACCCCAGCATGCGATTCCCTTTAGTGATGGAACAAAATCTGAACAATGGATATCAATGACAAAATCGGCGTCGTTAAGGATTGTTCCGTCGAATAAAATTCGCATTAAAATATCCGGCTCAGTGCCAATGCTTAGTCCATGTATAAGTAGCCTGTATTTTCTTGACGATATTGAAACACAGCTATTGAAGCAAAGTTTACCTTCTTTGCTAGTAAGTCTATACATGGTAATGTTCTCCATTACAACAGGCTGTCTATGGAGCCACATTGCCCCATCGATGCTCTTTCAACCACTCTCCACCATGCTCATCGTACTCTGCCTTCGTGACCATTGCCTGCTTCGCCTCCTCAGTGGCACTCCATTGAGCCATACCTCTCCAAGCCTCTAACCTTGGGTCACCTCCATCCAGTGAAGAGACGACTTTCAAAGGAGCCCGGAAGGGAAGGATAGGCGTAAGGACGTGGCGTAATTTGGGAATCAAATTCGGGATGTTAGCGCCTCCGCCAGTGACAAAGATACCCTATGGAATCCGCTTCCTGTCAGTGACCCGGTTACATCCAACATATTTGCCATGGGAAACTTGCCTGCATTAACCTCTTCCTTTCCTCTTCGCCGAAACCATTCAAAATCCACCCAGCCACTTCACCCACACCCGCCGTATCAAGCCCGACAATGCTAGGCTGGAACCACACCTCGGGTACTCTGATCCTTTCAATGTTCAAGTGTAGTTGATGATTTTGACGAACATCTTCGGGATCAAACTTTTCCGAGTTGCCACCGCGGACAAAAGCGTTGATAAGTCTGTTTTTGGCTTCTGCTCTCCCTAGCATGGTTTGGTCTTCTGTGAAAGTAGGGTCGTATTGTAGTAAACGGGTTTCAATGGATTGAAGGAGGTTATTATCGTCTTCCTCTGCATCTGAATCCTCCTCTCCTTCCTATGGAATTGTTCAGTTTCAATACTAAGCAAAATGTACAAATGCACTCACCATTGCACGATAGACTGCCCAGTCAGAATCATCCATACCAAACCCATCATCATCTGGTCATAAAGTCAGTCATGTTTTGCACGTGTTTGTGATCCAAGAATACCCACCTTCCCCCTTCTTTCTCTTCTTGCTTATTTTTTCTTCCGCGGCCAAGTTGGCAATGTGCTTCATTCTGCTTTGAGATGCCGCAGATTTCCTGTCACCCAGTTGCGCCTTCCTCTTCTTACGTGCTTGCATACGGTTGATAACCGCCTGACAGAACAGAGATCAACAATCAAATTTGCAACTGGAAGGGAAAAGAAATGATCTCACGTCTTGCTGATCTTTCAACTTCGCCGCCCAGCCAGCTAGGTTCGTCTCTCTTTCCTCTTCTTCTTTCCTCTTTTCCTCTTCCTATTGGCGTGGTAATGTCAACATCACCCTAAACAACAGAGCATAAAGAATAGCTCACCATACGCTCTCTTTCCTTCCGCTTCTCCTCTTTCGCCTTCATCCTCGCATCCCATGCGCCCTTCATTAGCCGCTGCCTCCTCTTCTCCTTCAATTCATCTTCATTTAACTCCTCATCCGGCCTTTCGAGCAACGGGAACGTCGGCACTTCCTCTGGCTCCTCTTCCAATCCCAGGTCTTTGCGCTGCTTCTTGCGGACGTCGGCTTCTGTGCGTTTGACCCAGCTTTCCAACTGGGCTTCAGTGTCAAAGGGAGTGTCTTCCGATAATTTTGTGAGGAAATCGGCTTTTCTCATGGTGGGCCGTTCGGAGAGAAGAAGCTTATACTTCTCAAGTTCGGCGATGGTAGCAGCAAGCTGTTTGAAGATATTAGATATTAGGCACGAAATGGGATACTGGAAAACGTCTAGAACGACATACCTTTTCTGCTCTCTTCTTCGCTTGCAGCTCTTGCAACCTCTTTCCTGATTCTTTACGTCGTTCCAAAGCCGCAGCAATCTCTTGCTCCGTTTTCTCAGTTGCCTCCTTCAAAAATTTCCATTCAGATGCTGTCTTCATATCAACAACGGAGAAAACTTACAGTCTTGCTGTAAGGGAACTGAATGACCTTGGTCATAGCGGCAAGATTAGCCGGGACTTCCAAAGTCCGCAATTCCTCATCGTAATCGGTAGAGAAATAGCAAGTCTCGCGATACATGAACTAATGAAGAATCCCGTCACTTCGAGGTTTGTTAAATGCTGGTTTGAGACATACTGTAGCTTGGGATTGAGTTACTTTGACAGGAAAAGATGGATACTTGAGCTGAGCAAGCTTGAGCATCAATTCAGATGCTTGAGAGCCTCCCCATGGTATACTAAAACAATATGAGCATTATACATATAACCAGGCAAGCCGAACCGTCATACCGCTTTGACCGATTAACCAAGGCTTGACCATCAAATATGGGTATAATTGTCGTAGCTTGATGACCGAGATTTATAGTTAAACCATCCTTCTTGCCTTGTCGAGAGAACGCAAAAAGCGAGTCTACACCAAATGCTACTGATGGTGCGTTATACAGTTCAAAGAGAAGCTCAGAGGTCACTTCGGTAGGTTTTAGTCAACCTGTCTCATGTGATGGAGTATTACTTACTAGCTCTACTGAACAATGGATTCGCCAGCCTTTCAGTCATGACGATAGGATGTTGTATTTGAGGAGTGTCAATCCCTAACTGACAAAATGTAAAGTCCAAAGCACATTCCTACCCATCCTGCTGAGTCACTTCATTCGTACGCCATGACGGAAAGGAGCTCACCAACATGTCTCCCTGTATTAACAAATCTCCATCGAACATCGATCTGGCATTGGACCTTGAATTGGCATCGGCATCCGTGTCTCCGCCGAACAACAGGACGTTCTTTCCGAATTTACGCTCTTTATATCTGGACACCATATTGATGCGGTCAATATAGGGAGTTGAACTTGAGCTAAACCCAGCTCTCCATGAATGAGCGCCTATGGATCTCTGAGGGTTAGTGGCGACTGGGCGTGGTAAAGAGCTCATCATACCGTTGTCGATACAGATTGCTGGAGACTGTCCGTCTAGAGAGTGGTAGTCAAAGACTGGTTGGGGTTCCCCATTGAAACGAATTTCGGGGATGTCTATTAGGTTGTCAGGCATGGTGGACGGTGCTGAGACGTTCTGAGGTGTACAAGATTGAAGTATTGTTCGGAATACGTTATTGAATGTATTGGTCGAGGATACCCGTTGCGAGAAGAAGTCGGTCGGGCCAAGTACACACTGTGCAAACAGAAGAGCGGGATTAAATGTCGAACGGAAGTGATGATGTCACTCCGGTGCCCGTCTCAGCACTGGACAACCACGAACTAACTGATTATTACCCGAGCCGCACCATGATGCAGATGAGCAGCTACTACGCCACATACCGTATACTACTTCCAATCTGACCTCGATATCCACGAGGGTAGCCATGTCCTCAATACCCCGTACATCCCCTCAAGACGATGTGCGCGCCCACATTACTGCCTCTCTTTGCGCACAGCGCGCACCAGATGGCACTCCTGAGGAGACACTCATCACTTTCCTCAAGGTGTACGAGGAGGATCCAGCCGGCGGAACAAAGTCCAGATACCTGATACTTGCGGGTAAGACTGATGGTCATGAATAGTATCTGTAGCTCATATAACCACAGTACAACGAACAGGCAGGGTGTTTATCCACAAGGCCAAGAGAAACAGTAATCTGTCTTTCTCAAAAGGTAAGACGTGGTACTTGGAGGATGTTCGCGTGTTGGAAGTAATGGGGGTATGTGTTTTGTTTCTTTACACTCATAACGATCTAACTGGGTAAACCAGCCATCAGATTTTGCCCTGACAATGACCACACGGCGCTACCACTGGACGACCGAACGCCCCAAAGATCAAACGGCATTTCTTACTTCTGTGGTCAAGGTCTACAAGGAGTACACTCATGGTCGTCTACCCGAACTAATCAATTTTGTTCCTCCTTCAACTCAACCTCAGCCACCCTCTCAACAACAAATGCCTCCTCATACGGGCCTTAATGAACGTAAGTTGGGGCCCACTCGCATATGATCCAAGATTGACCGCTCCATCAGCCTTCCCCATCCCCCGAGTGGGCAATTCCGACCTTACGCCCCCTCAACCATTCGGACGCTCATACCGTGCAAACTCTTCCTCATCAGTTAACTCTTCACAAACGTACGGTAGTCATTACCAGCCTTCACATTCCGAATCATCTCGGGGACGACCTTCCCTGGATGATGACCGCTCACCGCCGAGTTCGGCGGGTGCAGGCGCCTTTGCTCGTTTGCCGTTGAGCGATACCGGTAGAAGACCTTCTGTGGGAGATGGAAGAGGAGTGATGTCTCCAAGAGCTGTCGGGCCAGGAAATGGAGTGGGAATGGGCCCGCCTCCAGCGCAGAGAAAAATGTCGGACGATAGAGCAGAAAGGATCGGTCCGAGTGCTCTTCGGAACGTATCAGCCGCCTCTGAATACGATCCAGGAGCTGCAGGTGACGCAAGTTTGAGGATGAAGAAGTCTGAGAGTGATATGGGTGTCATTGCAGAGATGGAGAGGGAACGATCAGTATTGGCGGGAGATGGGAGAAAAGCAAACCAAAGTAATAGAATAGCCTCAGCTCCCGTCATCCGAGAACCTTCATCGCCACCACCGCCGCTTCCACCACCTCCACAATCTACGTCCAATCCCCAAGCATCAGAACAAGCAAAGCCGAAACCTGCTCCTCCGACCATCACCACCACGGACCTCTCAGTACCGTCTCCCGGGCTCACCACACCTGCCGCCTATTCTTCTTCTCCAGCGAGCGCTACCCGTCCATATCGACGAGCCTCTTTTCATCCTCCCCCACTCGACACTACCATCTCTCGTGACGTACTTCTCCAATCACGTACAGGGCTGCTACCAGGAGCTGCGGGTATGACAATAGATGAATCAGAAGGGGATGATGGGGTGTTGAAGAATGTTGAGGAGATGCTGGAAGGATTTGATTGGGGGATGAGTGCTGGGGGACTTGGTATAAGTGGGGAAGGGAAGAAGAAAGGAGCAGACGTCATTGAGAATCGGTTATTGGATGAACTAACTGCTCTGGATTCTGTAAGTGAATCGGCATTAATTTTGATGCTGAAACTAATACATATCAAGGCCATTATTCATGCTTTCTTGGAATCTGATGATAGAACAGCTCAAGTTTTGGCCCATATCGACGAAGCGCTTATGGAGCTGGATGACATTGATTTGCAGATCACCGGATATCGGATGCAGCTCAACGTAGGTGGCTCTGAATGAAAAAAAAAAATATGGTTCATACTGATTCGTGGACTCGAACCCCAGGCTGTATCTGATGACATCTCTTATATCGAGTCTCAAGGAAAAGGCCTCCAAGTTCAGACGTCAAACCAACAGGTCCTCCTGAACGAACTTCGTCAACTTTTGGTGAGTGTCCATGAGTAATATCAAGACGTGAAACGGTGTACTAAAATATTATGCATACAGCAAATCGTCGAGGTACCTGCGGATGATCTGCATACCCTGATTAAAGAGCCTCCTTCTTCTGAACAAGGTGTTAAGGCGCTTGAACGGGCCGCGGCGTCCCTATACAAGGCCTTACAAGCCGGTATGGATACTGGTGAGTTTTTCGAATACACCTACTGCTTAATTCAAACCATTAACATTGACTGCAGCCAATGCAGAAGTGGCTGCTACTATCGCGAGGATGCAAGAGTACCGTGAGCAGAGCTCCAAGTTTTGTAAGCGGATGTCCGATTATCTCGATATCACGTTCCAGTACCAGGTGAATGGCCATATTTATTTTCGCCATTACTTACCGCTCATATGTTTTCACTATAGGCCGATTCTACTCTATCAGAATTTCGTAAAAACTTCAAGAAAACCATGGCTCTGGAATCTCATCAAAAGATGGGCGAGAAGCTGATGATATATACTGGCCTGGTGCTGTATATCAAAGAAATGGACGATGCGCGATATCAAAAACTTTGTTCAGTGCGTCTCTTTTTTTCCTTCAGTTTTAGTTATGGAAAGGTCCAAGGGCTGATAGTAATTCTAAAAGGACTATATGTCAAGAGCCAGTCAGCTGCATCAGTCGGAGATGAGAGAGCTTTTGACGTATATGGCATCACTCAATGTTAGTTCCGGCGATGCTGGTGCGGATGCTGGTACGTGTCATAACGCATTTTAACTGGAGTTTCTTTATGTTGACCTGTATGAGATAGACTTTTCGAGTGCACCCGGTGCAAATTATGCGAGACCGTCTGCGCTGCAAAAGTCTAAGACGGTTATTGGACTAGGTCTTGGTAATCAACCCAAGCAGGAAAAGCGCACAGGCAACAACGTTAATCGTGCCGCTGAGGTTCGTCCCCGTTGGGTAATAAAATTTGGTTTTTGCCTCACATTCTAATATTTGTTTATCAGCTTTACCGCCAAGCCTTTACACAAATCATCAACCAAATCGTAATCGAAGAAGACTTTATCAATGCCTTCCTCCGCCCCGTTGATACCGAATCCACTTTCGCTGATTACATGGAGCTTGACTCTTACTTCCGAAGACAAGCTGCTAGACATGCCAGTAGAGCAAGGTCAGCGGGGATGATACAGTTGTTGAGGTCGATGATGGATCTGATTTTTGGGTTTGTGGAGGTTGAATTGAAGAATTGGGTGGAAGCGACGGTGGAGAAGGGTCCTGTGTAAGTAAAAGGGAACGCAACGTATACAATAGGCTAACGACATTCAGTGCCATTGTGGGGATTATTGCTGTCACAGAGAGGTTAGCAAAAGAAGCAGAGGAAGAAAACACTTCCATATTTTTTGCACAGCTCTTTGATAAGCAGCTGTTAAAACAAAGATTGATCATGGATATGTTTGTCGTGAGTCTATATTCCTTGTTCTTGTTGGTGCCCCCTGATCGTCTTGATAGAACAAACAAATCAAATTAATCGAAGCTTCGAAGACGGTCATCAAGAGACGCAAAGGTATCATCTTTTTTGTCAAGCATTTCCCTGTCTTTGTAGAGAGAGTAGAGCAACAAATGGACGGCAACGGTGACCTGCCCATTCGGGTCAAGGTGAACGAGGCGTATGAAAGGGTAATGACTTCTGTATTTGGATCGCTTGAGCAGCTGGCAAAGATGGAAAGAGCGGAGACACAAGCAAATGAAGACAAGGGACAGCTGAACTACCACGTCATCATGATAGGTGAGAACTCACGGAAGAGATGAGGATTATTGTGCTAATGTGGTCGCAGAAAACTTGCACTGCTTCGTTGAGGATGTTTCACAAATCAAGTCTATGGCTATGGCTGGCTTTTTGCAACGTGCCAAGGCACGCTATGAAGAGAACGTGTCGATGTACATTAAGCTCATGTTACGGCGAACCTTTGCTCGATTCATCGTGTGTTTGATGTGCTCTCATTGACGGAAAACATGCTAACGAGCGTATGAAGGACTTTTTCGATGGTGTTGATCGCCTGCTTCAAAGCACCCCTGCCAATGAAGTCTCGCTTCATCATTCTTACAATCGCTCGGCTCTTAAAAAGATACTCAAAGACCACGGAGCCAAGGATATGAGAAAGGCAGTGGAGACCATGTCCAGAAGAGTGGACAAGCACTTTGCAGATGACGAAGAACCAAATACATCTACTGCCAATACGGCACTCATCAGTATAATATGGAAGGAGTTGACGAAAGAGTTCGCAAAAGAGATCTTGAGGGCGCAAGGGATTGTTGCGAAGAGCTATGGGGACTCTGGGCTGGGGCTTGAATTTAGCGCTGCGGACGTCGAGGCTACGTGCAAAAAAATGAAGTAGTATGAGGCATAATTAGATCGTAACTACTGGCTGTTCGGGGATGTACGTAAACATGGACTATAGTGATATCTGTGATTGCGTCATGAGATTGAGGTATGAGTCATCCTGAACCTTGATAGGCCTATTGATTATGCGGATTTGATCCCATCCAGGTCCTCCCCCTCCCCAAGGCACAGATCGGGAATCAAAATCCTTATGTATTTTCTCTTCCCTCTCATCAGCCAAAGACCTTCCCTAAAAACACCTTTTTTCCATCCCATCCCATCCCTTGCCTCCTTTCCTCCTTTTCTGTTCCCGCATCTATCTATGTCTCCGGCAACCCTATCGTTCTCTCCCCCCACTCACACGTAAACCTACCGCCATCACCCCTCCAATCACCCGAGGCCGCCACCATCCCGTAAACCGTAATCAAGACATAGTGCTGGAAGGAAGGCTGCGACTCGGTCGGCGAGGAAGGCCACCATCGCAATATTCTCTAACCGCAAGAACGGGTTATGCCTTTTCCACAACCCTCACAAGACACTGAGAGCCAGTACGTTTCCTCTTCAGCAGTTCCGTCCATTACGCGCTCCGTCGCCACTGCTGTGGAGAAGCATGGTAGCCAATTTGAGCGGGAGCCAGATGCTTCACTCTCGATCTCCGCTTCCGCTTCTCAGCCAA
Source organism: Cryptococcus deneoformans JEC21 (assembly GCF_000091045.1). Classification (NCBI taxonomy): domain Eukaryota; kingdom Fungi; phylum Basidiomycota; class Tremellomycetes; order Tremellales; family Cryptococcaceae; genus Cryptococcus; species Cryptococcus deneoformans. The sequence continues at coordinate 543,996 of NC_006680.1, forward strand.
ATAATGGAAATATGCGCTCCGGTAATGCGTTAGTGCTATTCACACCGCCAATCATTCTGCAGAAGGGTATTTTCAGTGGCAAACAGATGCGGTACGTTATGCGTATAGAACATCCGTAACATATCGTTGATCTTTGCTTAGATTCGCACTTACTGTTGAACAAGAGCCTGTTTTGGGTAGACGGAAGACCGAAAAAGACAGAAGACCGCTGGGGCCTGCGCCCATTGTACGGCTTCGAGCTGTGGAGTGCCGGTCAGCAGACGATGATGCCGGTGTAATCGAGGAAGAGGTCGATGCAGGGTAAGAATAATATCCCTTGAGTGTATAGTCATCCAAAAGCTGACACTATCTTGCCTATCTTTTGCTTGCTTTGTTTGACACAGGACTCTTGACGCTGTTAACATTGTTTGCGCTGCCGATTTGTGTGCGCCTATGGTATCTCAGTATTCGGCTATCGAAGAAACAAGTGGAGTTAAATTGCTTCGCGGATCAGAGCATCAGCCACATGGAGAAAATGATACATCTTCAGCTAATTTTCCGGGGGCTACAAGTAGCGAGCAAGCTAGTTCAGGCCCATCGACGCAGGCGCAGAAGGCGAGAGATCAAGCTGCTACTTCGGAGGTTGATCCAGCATCGCTTGGAGACCGTTCACTAGCTGAAGATGTTGTGCGTGGAGAAAAAGCTGCCAAAGAGTGGAAACGGCCGAAGTCATCAGGCGAAATGTCGTCTGGCTCAGCAACAGAGACTGGAAGCGCTCATCGAGGCGGAGCTGGGCGTGGAGCAGCAGTACCGGAAAGAAATTTGTATGGCAATTTACATGTCGGAGGAGTTAAAGTGCCCGATCTAGAAGGAAAGATGGGGGTGTGGTTCTTATTTACGGTAGGGTTATATATAGATTGATATCGGAGTAGTCGACTGATACATTGCTATTTTGTAGGATCTCTGTGTAAGGCAAGAAGGAAGTTATTCTTTGCGGTTCAGATGTTACGATATAACGGCGGTGGAAGAAGAAGGATTGCCGGTGGCCCAACTGGTAGAATGTAGAAGCCAACCGTTCCGCATCTACTCGCCTCGACAGTAAGTGTTTTGAACCACATTCAGAGTAATCGCTGACGGACCATGTCAGGATCCCCATGTTACCAAAGCTTACAGAATTAGCAGAACATTTTGCCAGACTAGGGTTCAAGTTGAATACGCGGAAGGTAAATCTCTTGACTACATCCATCGTGCAAAGCTAAACGTAATATACAGAATGATAGAACGGCGCAATCCCCTCCGCCGCCACCGCCATCAACAGCACCTCTTTCTGCCGAGGCAGCAGTATCAGCTACGGGCTCCCGCCCTCAACCTTGTCCCATTCAGCCTCTCGATCCATCCTCCCACATGTCTTCATCCTCATCAACGTCAAATTCCGAAAAAGCTATGAAAAGCACAAGCACCGGTCAGAGTACATCGTTTCTGACCGATAATACCTCGAAAACATCAAACAGCTTGGGGGGATCTGGTGTATCTGGTGCTAAGGGAGCTTCGACAGGCGACGGGGCAGTCTTTGCAGCTGACATCGGCGAGCAACGAGGAAAATAGTCGAACAGGGGCAGGAGATTGAGAAGTAAGGGTAGATCTGGGCAAGAATGCGAAGTCAGAAGTAACAACATCGCCTTGCACAACTCCACATATCGCAGATATCCTGTATTACAAATATAACAGATGCTTATTCTTGATCATGAACATCATGACTCTGTTTCCAACGACCCTCGGGTTTCAAAGGGCTGACGCTTATGCCAGTGATACAGACCTTTGTGCAGAAATACGTTAAAGCAAAACTTTTATATTAAGGATCGGAAACATTCAGAAGTCGCGGACAGAAGGAGTAGGGTGATACGGGCGGAAAAGATGGACACGACTTGCCTCAGGTCATGATTCCTACCTTCTCCTTTGGAGATCCTTTCGGTAAGTACAGGTTTTAGCTCCGACAATTCTCTTCTCTCCACTATCCTTTCTTTCCCTTCCACCGTTCAACTTCCGAGCTGACAGGCTACAATTTGTGGCCTGCTAGGAAACTCTGTCATTTGAGGGCCATGGTATCGTCGTTCCCTTGTGTTCCCGCCCAAATTGAGATATTCTCACCGTCATATGGAGCTTGAATTGTTCTGACTCTAAAAATGGAAGATGTGGGACAAAACTTGGATCTGTGAAGCTCAGGCTCAATAATGTTCGCCGTGGCAATAAGTCACTCACTTAATCAAGTCCGTTCTTCAAAGCACTACAAATAAATAACAAACAAAAAAATCAGCCTTGAAGTTGCTGAAGGACAAAGAAACAGAACGAGCTCACAAGCTTTACCAAATAAACCCCCTAGGATAATTAGAACCCCAGCGGCCGGGATGAAAAGACTCTTGACTCCAATCTCCCCGCCCACTCTAAAGGAAAGGGTCAAGAAACGACGCATGTTGAGACCGGGGCGCTGTGCCAACTGTGGATGTACTGAGGTCAGTGTGAGCTTATCCTAATGAGTCAGAAGCGAAAAACTGACTGCAGAGATGGGCAGAAAGAAACTAGTCTGTGGAGGACAAACGTTGACGCAGTAGACGAGAAGGGAAAAATTGTCTGTAACGCTTGTGGTTTGTGGGTCAGTACCGTCTTTGACATGATAACACGCAGATAGTGTGCTCAATCTACTCCTAGAGAGTCGAGCATGGTTTTCCCAGAGCCAAAGGACGTCGGTCCGGATCACCCACAAGTAATTCAAGCCCTCAGAGTCCCCATAAGAACAAGTTTTCAGCTTTGAATGTTAAACAGCACGAAGTAACCAAAGGCACGCCTTCCGAAGATGAAATGTCAGATGATACTACAGATGTCGACGAAGTCACTGAGGCCGCATGTATCTTGATGGAAATGGCTGTCAAGGTGAGTTTAGAACTAAGGAGCCAGAAGTGTGAAAATATTTAGCTGAGCGTACCTACTACCAATCTAGTGGCGCACCTTGATAGGACGACCACTAATTAAAAAAGACTCGGGGGTAATAGGTTCCTAAAAATCTGGCAATTGATTTTCCGCCAAGTTAGATACAGAGGAAATACATGGGAACATAATAGCTTCCCATTCCTATTAATACAATGAGTGTCCGTTTGTGTAGTAGTTTTAAGCGTCTTCCGTCATGTTTAGTAGTCCACAGTGTTAATATTGGCTCGTCGATGTTTTCCGACGGAAAGAGAACAGTTATGATGACATCATCATTAAATGAATTTGATCCCGTCACAGCCATTATTATTTATCCATCTGATCTTCAGATGGATATTTTGGTGGCTTACTCACTTTCCTACTCCCAATGGCGAATCCTATTCCCCTCCCCACGGTCCCAGAAGACACTCTTCACTATGTCATACATCTTCCTCGGCTGGAAGAACCCCTCACGGCAGCTCTCCTCGTTACTGAGCACGTCCACTCGCTTCTTCCGGAACGCTGGCTATGGAACAAGGACCCATGGGAGCTCAAAGTGGCCACAGATGACGATCACAAACTGGAAGGAAGAATGAGAGTAGGGGATGCGGTAGATGATGAGTGGCTGGTGGTATGGCTCCTTACACAAGTCTCTAAAAAGTGGCCAGAATTTATCATTAGGTATGTATCCGATCACATCGCCATTCGTTAATTGCAGAATTGGCTAACACCGCTGGTCCATGGTAGTGTAAGGGACACGGATGGAGAGTTTCTTCTTATTGAAGCCGCGAATGAGCTTCCTTCTTGGGTGTCACCCGATAATGCCAATAATAGAGTAGGTCTCGTCATGACTTGCCACTCGTAAGAGCTCGATCGCTGAATTCAAATTAGTTGTGGCTCTCAAATGGTCACCTTCACCTTCTCCCACTAAACATACACTCACCTGCACCTCCACATCAGCTCCCCGATGACCTCACATTTGACTCTTCAATTTACCTCTCTGAGACTGATGCTCTTCGGGCCGTACAGACCGGCAGATATCTTGCTCCCAAAGAGGTCGAGAACGTTGTATGGGAAAGAATAAAGGGCTATCCGGAAGCGATGAAAACCCATCTTCATCAGACCAAAATCTATCTGCCTGCTGGCATCGCCAAAGCACTCAATAGGAAACCCGAATTGGTACAGAAAGCTGTAGAAGCTTTTTACGTTCGAGATCCTGCCCAACTTCGTGTGAGTGATTTTTTTTCCTTATCTCGATAAACACCCAAAGCTGACTCCTTGCAGGCCGCTTCACGAATGACACACTTTCCACCCTCCCCTTCAATCCTTAGTCAGCTCACTCTCACTCGCGCTGCTTACGCCCAGCTGCAAGGGCAGGTTTTCCATCCACCCAGAGTCTTTGGCCCTGAATGGAATGTCCGCGACCCTCCCTCTTTGGACGCTACCGAAGGCACTTACAAACACCTTGAGAATGAGCGACGGTGGAGAGATCTAGGTGTTAAACTCGCCACTGGTTTTGAAATTATGTACCGTGAAGGCGGTAGAAAGTCTCGTTCGGGAGCTACAGGCGAGTCGGTGGATAGCGCCGAGGATAAAGGATACGCATCCTTCCTTGAGGGAATCAGGAAGGCTGGGTGGTTTGGAAATGAGCTGGAAGGTAGTCAAAAGTGGAAAGAGAGAGAAGAAAAGGCAAGGAAAGGTTACATAAATGCCAAGTCTGCAGAGTAAGTTTTGACATTTTGTCGAGAGTGTATTTTGACAGGAACGTAGTATTGCATCTCAAAGACCTTCATTTGCCTACCTAGTAGACAATGCCATTGCTTCATGCTCATTGTCTCTCGATCAACTTGCCGTTTCAGAAGATGCCCCCGAAGACAATGACGATTGGCTCCAAATTTCCCCTGACGAACTCGATTCAATGATGTTGCATGCTTCAGGTCAGGCAAAGCAGTCAGATAAGCAGGACGAAGAGCAAAGGAAAAGGGAAAATGTGGAACTCACTGAAGAGGACGGAAAGGCACTTGGCGATTTAGCGAAGAAGGTACAAGAGTTTGTTGGGGGCCAAGGTGATCTCCAGGGTGCCCAATTCGTCGAGTGAGTTCCTTCTATTCTTGACTTGCTATTTCGTGGGTAGCTGACGAATATGTAGCGAGTTGTCTGACGAAGACATGGACTCTGGCTCTGACTCTGACAGCGAAGAATTGCAAGCTCATAAAGACAAGCTTGAGGCCGAGAAGCAAGCGAGAATGGATAGTCTCGTCCCAACTCTTCCCGCTTCCGACTGGGGACGCAAAGTTCACATCTCCGAACAATCCCATCAATTACCAGTAGCAATAAATCAATCATTAACGTCTCCAAAAGCGGACGGCAAGAAGATTGACCCTCTCGAGTTCATCCCTTCTAAAATGCGTCCTCCTCGTTTTGCTAAACAAGAATTCGACGGTGTCGTCTCTGATTCCGAATCTGACTCTGAGTCAGACCTTCCTGCTGAAGGTACTTGGGGGAGGAAAGTTGCGCAGATGAAATGGAGTGAATTTCCACCCGTGGATCTTGAGGATAACCAACAGGCAAGGATTGAAGAAATCGAGGAGGAGGACGAGGATGAGCAACAGCGTAAAGCAAAGTTACGACTGGGCGAGGACGTTGATTTGGAAGAGGAGATGCAGAGGCGCGTCTGGGGTGATAGAGGAGAGGACGAGGATGAAGATGAAGACGTGGCCGCTGGAGGAGAAGAAGGGGTTGATATTGATATGGAGGATGAGACGGAGGAGTTCCTCAAGTTCTCGAGGGAGGCTCTGGGGATCAACGATGAGATGTGGGAGGGTATCTTGGGCGATCGTCGAGCCAGAGGAGGTGAGCTCTTGCACATGGTTTGCGGATATAGCTGTCACGCTAACATGAGGTTGCAGCCTTTGTTCCGCAACTGTCTGGCAAGGTTAAGCGTAAAGACGAGCTACCGGCGAAACTACAGCCACGAGATTCCACCAGCAAAAAGGTCCAGTTTGCCGAGGCTGACTTTCCCTCCAAATCAGCTTCACAGTCATCAGCCACTACCCAATCGCCTGATCAATCGAACACATCTTTAAATTCTTTTGAGACCGTCATGCGTGCTATGGACGAAGCACTCGCTCGCTCCCGAGACGGACCTTCCACCTCTCAACCAAGCCAGCCTAAGTCATCCAACAAATCAAAAAACAAGAAATCGACTTCCTCCGCCAATCCTTTACCGCCTACCTCGCAGACCAATGATGTTGATCTTGATGCATTCTCAGAGGATGACATTGCAGCGATGGATCGCGAGTTACGTTCTGTCTTAAAGGGTGCTGGTATAGACCCTGATGACTCGGATGATGATATTGAAGAGGTCGGCGAGCTTGACGTGAATCAAAAGAGAGAGTATGAGATGATGAAGAATTTCTTGGAAAGTTTCAAGTCTCAAGGAGGGGAAAGCGGTGTTGTGGGGAATCTCTTTGGGCGACTGTCAGAGAAGCATTGAAGAATAGACAGACCATTGTTGGGATTTACTTGTCGGTAGTGCAGACTTTATTACACCCCAAGTACTTATTTATATTGTTACCTAAAACCGTCCTCCTTCTCATAAGCTTGCAACTGGGACAGTTTTTTTATATGATCACGAGCCGAGATTCTGAAGCGCAAAAATATGATTATTCATAAAATGTCGTAAAGTATGCAATGTGCTGAAGACCGATGTATGATTGCTAGGAATCTGACCTAAAACCCAAGAACAACTTGCCCAATGCTAGATATATGCTGGTAACATAACTTTTTTGAGTCATCTGTTGTGCAGATAGATAAAGCAAGATCGAACGCTGAAGAGGATGTCGGGTGGAATGGGGGGAGTTCAAGCGTTCCCAAGGACTCAATGGAGCAGATTTATCAGCCCTGAAGGATCTGACCGACCTTTTCCAAGAGCTTCTTGTACTGCTCGTTACTGTCAGGCTGTGCCGAATGATCTTGTCGCCTTTCTACGCCACCGGAAACGGCCGCTAAAGAATTCTTAGCCAACTTCACCGCAATCCTGATCTTCTCCTTGGCCTTATCGGCACTGCCTATTCGTTCTTGAGGTGCTGTGATAGATTCAAAAACATATTCCACCAGATCTTCGTCTGCACAAATTACCAACAAAGAGATAGCGCGTGGCTACAAGTCAGCTTTTCCTTTGCTGACTAGGTTCACTTGAAAGGTGTGAGGAAGAAACAGTGCACTTGCCACTTGGTATTAACGTCTTGTTGAGATGTAAAGCAAGGCAGTTCCTATCCGCGCACTTCCCACCACCGACTTCCGCAGAGCACAACGTCACACTTGGATCTCTCTGCGAGCGATTAGTCAGCATAATAGAGTCCAGCAATCCATGATCAATATTCAAAAATGGGTCCAAAGAAGACGAAGACGCGGCCATTGAAGAAGAGCTGGATAACGGAATGAGGGTACGAGATAGCTGAGGATAATAAGAGAGGATGGGTTTGTATGCGTGGAATGACTAGCGTTACGGGTTTAGCATTTGTTCGACGCGAGGCAACGCACCAATTGTTGTGGTTGAGAGGTACGTTGTTCACTCGATAAAGTTGAGGGCTGGCTGGTTTGGGAAGCGGCTGAGACGGCCTGCAACATCCGTAAGCATCGATAATTAAGTAAATACACTCACCGTGTGATCATTAGATCCGTCAACTACTAAAGCCAGGTCTTCGTTCTCTGATTTATCAGTACCGTCCTGAAACCGTAAACCTACCATCACCAGGCACGGCTATGACACTCTCTGCAGATTATGCATCAGTAACTTTACAAGAGGCTGGGCTTTGGTAACAGACCAGCGATAGCTACAAGCAAGCAAGTAAACCTTCAGCGTTCTAGAAAAATTATCAGTCTCTAGAACATACCAGAATCTTGAGAAGCAGTAACACCGGCGCCTGGAGCATGAACTTGCATTACCTCATCGTGAGCTTCCTTTTGCGCTTCTTTTTGCGCCAACTCTTGTGTTAGCTGCTTGATATCGGCCGGTGTCGAGGCTAGGGGATAGGCGCGAAATGAGTTGGACAGAACCGGGAAAGAAAAAAGACAAAGGTTTGATTTCGAATTACTAGACTTACACCTGAAAGCATCTTCACCCCTTGGATTTCCAATACTTTGTATCACAGCAGACTTGACGATATCGAGGTTACCCTGATCTTGAGAGACTGATATTTCCTGAACTTCCGTATCGGCGTTACTGCCCATATCCGTAGGGATAGGAGTCGTAGCTCCACTCGCTTGCCCACTCTGTAACTTGCGCCTCTTCTTCATTGCAATCTGCGCCTTTAGCCTTGCAATTTCTTCTTCCAGCTTTCTCTGCTTCTCGTCCGCTTCGATTCTTCGATTCTCTTCGTCATCCTCATCATCAGTATCATCCGGATCGGAATCTTCGTCCAAACTGATCTTGAGCTGATGCGGCCGCAAAGGAGCACAAAATAAACGCCTGGCGGCAAGCGGGGGACGAGCTGCGAGTGCAGAGACGGTTCGGGATTCGTTGAGATCTTCAGCATGGGCACGTTTGATACCTCGACGAACTGGCAGATTGCTCCCAGCACTCGCAGGTCGTTCCGGTAATGTCGCAGATGTTGAAAGTATAGATGGTAGAGCAGATGCGGGCGCGGGGGTGAGAATGGGCGCAGGAGCAGAGACACGAGGTGACACAACGAGAATCTCACCTTCCTCTGGCTCGTCAATATCCATATCGACGTCCACATCCATTTCCATACTCATAGACCTAGACTGTGTTACCGAATTTGGATCCACATGGCTAGCCATCGATGCCGCGGTCATATGCATGCCAAGAAATTCCCTTTCAAGCGCTGCAGCTTCTTCTTGAACCGATCTATCCAGGTCACCAGTCCTGATAGACACACCGGTGCTCTGAACTTCCGCACTCTGTATGGCAGGAGTGGTAGACCCCCGGGTCGACGTGAGCGCCGGAGCTTCCAATGCTGGCGTTACTGATGCAGACGGCTGAACGCTCGCTTCCTTTCGACGTCGCATGCTTTCCAGCACTTTCCGCTTGGACTCTGATAACATGGTTTGCAAATCAGCCGGAGGGGATCCGGGAGGAAGAGGAGGTGCGGCCGTTTGTGGAGGAGGGGGCTGATCTTGTGCGAGAGGCGTAACGGGTACTTCCACATTAATATCAAAGATAGCGGGTTGCTGGAATACCTGAGGCAGATCGGGTTGACGCTGACGTTGATGTTGGGGCTGATACTGATGTTGGAGATGAGCTTGCACTTGCGGCTGGGGTTGGACCGGATACATGGCGTAGGGATCCTGAATGTAAGGCGCCGCATGGTAGGGTTCGGGATACACGGCAGGACGTGGAGGTAAACCCGTAGGCCCAGAGACAGACGCCGAGGTTGAAGCAGCGGCGGCGGCAGCTGCAGCAGCCTGAGCACGAGCCGCCTTTTTCTCCTTCTTTGTCATTTTCAGAGGTTTGGTCGGAGGTGGCGGATGAGGATGAGGTTGAGATGGTTGTGGGGGTTGTGAAGGCCCTGTCTGGTTTGCCTGACTGATAGCTTGACTCGCCATAGTTGATGGACCGGGGCCTGCTTCCGTCGAAGCGTTTGCGGCTGCATTTGCCCTGGCCTCTTCCTGATTACCCTTCTTCTTCTTCTTTTTCTTCTTGGAAGATTGCTGTTTGTTCGCTGGGGAAGATGGCTGTTTGTTCGCTGGGGAAGATGGCACTGGTAACTGCACAGGAGGTACAGATGGCTGCGGTGTACTTCCCGAAGGAGGAAGAAGACTTGTTGGACGAGGAGGAAGGGAGGCTAAACCAGTGTGAAGGGTTGATTGAGCTGGCTGATCGCCTGACGACGTAGATGCAGAAGTCGGAGGCATATCGGGAACGGAAAGCGAAGGTGCAAGAAGGCTTCCAAGCCGAGGGGAAGGTCTGCTCTCAAGAGGAACTTGACTAACTGGGCTGACGATAGGATGAGATGGAGGTGACAGCACGGGTGTCGGAAACGAAGGCTCTGGAGGTCTGGGAGCTTCCGGCTCTGGTGATTCCACGCTTGCCAAGGTGAGAAGTTGTGCGGGGTCCACTCGATAGGCAAGAGGCTCCACTGTGGCTTCGGACCCTGGACTTTCCGCAAGCATCTCGTCATCCACCATATTCTCAGAGCTCGGCGCAGTAGCCTCGGATGGTTCAATCGCGTAGGCCATTGACCCTTCACGTGAATAGCCAACATCGGGTGTTTCTTGTTCACCAAAACCATCACGTTCTCGAGTACCTTGAACAATCTCACGACAGACTGCCATGACATGCTCTGGCGGAGCGCCGCGTGCGATAAGAGCTTCAGGATCCACACCCTCGTATAAAAGGTTGCGGATGATGTCCATGTAGTCATTGTTCTCTTCTTCTGGAGCATCTTTGACGATGTCAGCCTGAAGCTCAAGAGTGAAATGGAAAATAACATACTTGATGCTGGAGCAGCCAAAGGCGACTCTAATTCTAGACGATCTTCCTCGTTCATGATTGCATCCTCATTGTCCCAAGTCCGATCTTCCTGCTCTTCTTCAGCAGCACCTTCAAATTCGGGGGTAGGCGGACGAGTCCAGGTTTCCTTGGAATCGGAAAACTCAAATGTCGAGCTCAAGGGTGGTGTGCCGGGAGGTGAATTGGGTAGTGATGAAGGTGCGAAACTGGGCCCGAGAGGAGGCGTTTTGGCCTCGAAAATCTGTTCCTGGGGCGGTAAAGGAGGAGTCGTCGCTTCATGATAATGTTCTTTTTGCAAAGGCAAAGGCGGTGTTGCCGCTCCGACTACTTGCTCTTGAGGAGGGAGTGACGGCGACCTCGGTGGTGTTGACGGGACGAGATGGACAGAGGTCGAGGGCAAAGGCGGTGTCGGTATGCGCGGCGAGGGCAGCTCAATGTTTGTCGGTGGTGGAGGTGTCTGGGGCGGAGGAGACGGTTCGGGCACAGGCAGACTGGGCACCCGATGGCGAGGAAAGATATCGTCGCGGGAAGCGGTGGCAGGCTCGAACCGCGTTGAAGTCGGTCGTCCAGAGCGAGACGAAGGTGCGCTGACAGGCGACCTCTCCGTGTGGTGCATGGCCTTGCTCCGGATACCATTGAATGCAGCCTGGACGGGAGTGACCCGAGTGCCTCCGATCCTTCTAGCCAGCATGGATCCCTCGCCGCCTGCCGGTTCGTATTCGTCGTCGCTGATTTCGCCTTCTTCCTTGTCATCAGGAGCGACTGGTGACAAGTTCGGTTTGCCGATCCTGTCCGCCAACGAGGGCTTTGGCTTGGAAATCCGTTCAAGGAGGGCTGGTGCTTGCTGCGAGGATACGCCGGCGGCCGATGCGGGAGGAGCGGCGCCGAAAATGCCTGCGGGGGCTGGCGGGCGGGGATCTTGCGAGCGCGCGGTTGAGCTCCTGAGGGCTGCTGCTCTGAGCTGGAGGATATCTGACGAGCCGTCCCCGGGTTTTGGGGGGAGGGCCGGTGGGGGCTGCTGTGGGGAGGCGGGGAGCTTGCTGCTCATGGTGTCCTGGGGAGCTTTGGCGGGTCGGGAAGAGGCGGAGCCCATATAGGGGGCGGTGCGCAGGGGAAATATTACTACTAGAAATACTACAGAAGGGGGCCGGGTCTCATAACAGGCTGGGTCGCATCCACCGCCGCTGCTACTTTAACTCGTCGACGACTCCGCCGCACAATGCAATCCCGACCAGTGACGTGGATTTGTTCCACATTTGTCATTTTCCCTACCGCCCAACGCAAAGAAGCCGCGGCGAGCCAAATGAGTGTATGGTAAGCGCACTGATAATACTGATGTACAACTCCTCGCAGTCCCGAAGACTACTAATGAGTGGTTCCACAGGATGCGGTATTCAGAATGGTCAACATACATCCACTATCAACGTGCTCATGCCAACTCGCATGACATGTATCTGATTCTATCTTATTTATTTGATACTCTTCATCCAGTTCGAGTTGTTCAATACGACGTTGTCGTCTTCCCTCAATACCCAATCCATCAAGTCGCTTTGCGTTTTGGTTTCAGAGCAGAAGAAATTGCTCGATTACAATGGTCTTGTACCGGCTGCTAAAAAGGCGACGAGAGGAGAAGAAGTCGAGTCAAGATATGTTTCAGAGTTCCATGACTATAGAGAACAACAACTGAAGGAAGAAGATGACGGCGAGGAAAGCGGATGTGGCCGCCCAGAAGGCCCGACCACATGAATTCGGACAGGAGGAACGATGCGACAACAAGGCAAGAATGCGCGGGATTTTAATTTGAAGGCTCATTCCCATCTTTAGAAACAGCCAGCTACTAACCCCCCGACACCACAGGAGAAGCCCCCTCCCAAATGCTCACAGCCTTCTTCGGCTACGTTACGGAGCTTACATGTCTCGTCCTCCTCTTTGCTACCTTTTTCCTCATCCCGTCGCCGGCACCCGTCTGTACTTGCGAGTGTAAATGTGGTCGCAAGTACCGCATTCCGGCGGTCTTCCCAAGCCACCGAGACGCTCCCATAAAGCAATCGACCACCGCCGATTCAGAAAACTTTAAATCCGTTACCGAGAAGGAACTCGAACAACCTGCCAAAGCTCCCGAAGAGCAGTCGTCTCACCCGATCGAGCAGCAACAGCAGGGAAGACTCAAACCCGTCATCGTGGCGGAAACTCCCCAGCCCATTATTCAGTCTAGTGAAAATGTCGAAACGACAGATACTAAACCTATCGAATTCCAAAAATCTACTAAATCTATTGAACCAATCGAAACCCCTGGCAAGGAAGAGTCACTTGTTACACCTGTCCCTAGCGGATGGGATGCCTCCGCACCTATTGAGAGACAAACCCACAATGATCGATCTGTTGGTAGAAGCATTGGAGACTGGCAAGTTGAGCGGGAGGTCAATGAGAAGACTGTTGAAAACAACTACGACGGTGTAAGTAAAAGATTTCAATTTTGGTCTTCCGAGTTGCAATCAGTACTGATAACGTCAAAACAGCGGTACATTGAGCCTTTCAAGTCTCCTACCAGCAGAATCCTTGACTCTTGGGATGAATCCACTTCAAGCCACAGGGCTGTGGAGGACAGCCGAGACGGGGTGAGCTTCCTATCTTACGTCTCATTTAGGCTTCGATCAATGCTAACTCAACGAATTTAGGAGAGCCTTGAGCCCTCTAGGTCTCCGGCTAAAAGTGAAACCCGGTCAGAAATTTCTCGTCCCGCTTTCAACGGTCGACCCCTTCCTCCTCATCAAGTCCGCTCAACCGATACTTTCGACCATGGTTATGACGTGAGTTGTTCCATCCATCAAATGCAGCTTTCTTGATGCTGACCCGTTGATTTCTTAGTACCGATCCTCGATCGAAACTTCTAGCTATGCCTCCAAGCGAAAGACTGAACTTCCTGTCTGCAAGCCTTGCAACAAGCAATTCAAGTCGCCAGCTGCTCTCCAACAGGTGCGGCATACAGATCACCTTATCAGATGCGGTTTAAAAGCTTACGTTCGGTCCCATTTAGCATACCCAAGCTGTTCACTCGGCACCTTTATTCAGCAAACAATCCAGGAGTCGCGTGTCCAGCCCCGAAATCTCGACGCATCCTCCCGCTCCAGGATCTGTGACATCGTCTGCAGGACGCCCCAAGTCTTCATTCGATGTGAGAATGGCTAGTACGTTTATCGAGAATAAGTGCTGACAATCGGCAGGATGGATTCCATTCTCCCTACATGTGCGAGATCTGCAATGAAGACTATCACAGCGCATACGATCTGCGACAGGTAAGCGATCCATGAATTCTCCATGATACAAAACGCTGACCGCTGTTAATTTTACAGCACAAAATGGAAAAGCACCCTTGGGCTATGCTCTGTCCCGAATGTCTGGTCACTTTCACTCATGCCCATGAGGCGCGCGATGTACGTCTTGCCTTTAACCCTTTTTAAAAAATTTAAATAAAAAAAAATCGCTGAGACAATTCATAGCACTATGAGTTGGTACACGGCTCTGAACCTGCTAGCTTTACTCGTACTCAGCGCATGTTGGACACCATCCACTCATCTGCTCCCTCTCCCAGGGCCCCATCGGCCTCCGATTCAGCTTCAAACTATGCCGAGTCAAACTATGCTACACGTGCTGCCAAACCGCCTCAATATCAAATCTTGGCGAGTTACGATAGCCATGTTGTCCAGGCGGAGCATCGTTGTCAGCAGTGTGATATGGTATTCCCGAATGCCATGGACCTCAGAGCTGTAAGTAGACTTTTACACGTAAACCTTTCCCTCGTTGCTAATAAACCACTACGAAAACAGCATGTTAACAGTCCTTTCTCTCACGGCGGCGAAAAACTGACCCCAGACAACTTTCCTCCTCTCGGCTCTACTTCCATCGCTCCCTCTTCCTCCGAGTCTGTCTCTCAACACAAGCCAATCACCCCTTACGCATCCTACTCTCAGCCCGCTTGGGACACTTCCATGCCCAGCTTCGTTCTCGCTGCCCGTCCCGCTTCAAACCGTCAACAGTTCAAAAGCGCAATATCCCCCGAAGCCAAGCTCACGCCGGATGATAACCCCGCCGAGACTGAGGCAGAAGAGGCTGTGCCGAAATTGGTAGAGGCGAAGGCTGTGATGGAAAATGTTCCAGCTATTGAGCACGAGGATGTAGCCCGGGAGGCTGAGGAAGTGGCTGAAGATAAGAACACGGAACATGAGCGGGAGAGACCAGTCGAGTTGGAAACGGAGACGGAGATCGAGCAGGTGCACGAGCAAGAGCAGAGGTTTGAGCACGGGCCGGGCCTTGAGTCTGATTATGTGGCTACGCTCGAACCGGTGGTTGCCGATGAACACCATGGAGAGGTGGAAAAGTTTGAAGCCGCCGAGGCACCCGCTGCGCCGGAGCCTATAATGAAGGATCGGACTCCCCAGGCACCTATTCCAGAGGCCATTCAGGATGAGCAAAATGGTCAAATTGGTCAAATCGAACAGGCCGAACAAGTCCATAACCATGCCGAATCTTCAGCAAGTGCAGTTATCACTGGCTCTGAAACTTCCTCAGAACCGGCTCCTCGAGACAATACCTTCAAGCACAAACACCCTCTTCCCCCTCAGTCCAAAGCAGCAAAGAAAGCAATAGCGAGGCAGTTGTACAAAAATGCGCCAAAGCAACCTAAGCAACCTAAAAAGCTGAAGGCCAAGCAGAAGACGCAGGAGCTCTTTGAAAGTGACGAAGACGTCGACTTTGAGCTTCCTTCCGACTTTGAACAGCTTACCGGCCAGGCTTCTGAGTTTGGCGTGTCTGTCACTTTCATCGACGAAGCGAGCAGGCCTTTGAAGAAGGAGATAAATGCTCAGGACGACTTGACTTCTAGCAATAGCCTTCCCAAGAGTCTCTACTCAACTGCAAGAGCCAAGCTTGACCTTCCTCCCGCCACCTATCAATATGAAAGCGATGAGGAGGAAGCTCCCGGAGTTGTTGTTGAGAAGGAAGTTACCGCGATGGCTCCTGAACCCTCTACCGCAGCGTTTGACGAGGAAGTCATCGAGATCAGGCGTACCATATATATTCCTCGTGATGATTACTCCGATGATGAGGAGAAGCCAGAAGTTGATGAAGCTTCCGCGGAGAAACAAACTCCTGTAATCCAGTCCAGTCAGTCCAAGGATGCCACCCAAGAAGAGGAACGGGAGAAGGATGCCCAAACGCCTTTTACTGAGCCTACACTCTCGAGCACGTTCGAAGCTCCGATCGTCACGGATATGTCTGAGATGGTTGAGAGTCTTTTCGTAACAGACGCCAATCCCGTCGACATCGCCAGCCCTGAGCCCTCAGTCGTTGCTGCTACTTATGGGCACCTTCCTGAAAATGCCCATTCCTCTAACACGGTAGACGAGGAACCTTCTGGGCCGTTTTCAGGCTTGCAGCAAGACCAGCACGTTTCAGAAACTACAATGCCATCCAACGCTGTTGAGATTATCCGGCCTGCTGAGGTAGTAGAGGGAACCGAGGCAGTTGATGAAGTAACGGCAGAACAAACTCCTGTGCCCTCTGATCCTGCTTTTGCCGAGATAGACGCTGAAAATGATATGAAGGTTGAAGCTACTCCTCCCTCGGAGGCGACCGCTCAACCTTTGGAAGCGTTCAGCGGCACTGAGCATGATGACCTGATTGGTGAAATCACTGAAGCAAACATTTCACGGGACATCAATGGTGAAGCCGAAAGTCAGACTTCACCGGAATCGGAAGCGGCCGCCGCCCAACCTGTGGAAGCCATCAGTGGTACTGAGCAGGAGGGGCTGATTGATGAAACCACTGAGGCAGACACCTCACGGGAGATTGATGGCAATGCCGAGGGGAAGGCTCCACCGGAACTTTCTCAAGCCGACTCCTCTTTCACACCTGCCGCTCCTCTACGGTCCCTCTCACAATCTTCTGACGTTCCAGATCCAAAGGATGAGTTTGTCCAGCCCATCCACACTCACGATCAGGCACCCGACCTGGTCGACGCGCTTCAGTCTAGTCATCCGTACAATTCTGAGCGCGATGCTGTCGCTCACAGCCCAGAACAACTGGCTGAATCGGTGCAAATAGCTTCTTCTGCACCACCAGTGATGGAAGGTGCTGGCGCCGAAGCTGCACGCGAGGAGGAGCTGGCGGCGATTGAAGCGGAAGAGGCAGCCCGTGCTGCTCAGGCTCTGGCTGAGGCTGAAGCGGAGTTTGCTGCTGCTGCCGTCGCCCCTGTTATCACGGATGATGAACCGTCCATGATCGGTAACATTGAGTTTTCCGTTCCCTCGTTCGCCTTCTCCGAATCGAATACTGCCATCATCGCCAACACTCCTCTCTCACTTTCTACCAATGAAGAGCATGAAGAAGGACAAGTCGAGGCCCGCACAGCCGAGTCTGAGCAACCCCTTCCTTCCATCGCCCCTGCCGACGATGACCATTGGGCAGAGTCCGAAGAGGTGTATCGCATCGCCATTGCCAACCGTGCTCGTCCTCCTCTCAACCTTGCACCCATAAGGGATAGGGACAGTTACGAAGACGACTCTCGTTCGTTCAGATTCCCTCCCAACAGAAGGACAAACAACCACGGTCCCACTAGGAAGCGCAATTCTACAGGGTCTAACGGCTGGGGTCCGAAACCCATCCCAAGGCCATTCAAGAACTCGACAAACGCTCTGGAGAAGATGCGTTCTGCTCGGTCTGAGGTTGAGGACGAGAGAGCAAAGGACCGTGAGAGGAGGAAAGGGGTCACTTCGGTTAGGAGTTCAAGCTTCAATGGTGTAGACGAGTCTGGTTGGATTTCGATGGACTCAAAGTCGCACCATTATGATCGTTATGAAGGTAGTGCGAGTAGGTACGGAGATGATGGTGATAGCGGATGGAGCCCGAACGATAGGCAGGGATGGGGTGACAATAGAAGGGCGTCATTCTCCAATTCAATGACGATGTCCCCGCCACAGAACAATAACTGGGGTTCACTTCCAGGTGTGGCAGACGGAGACACTGGTGGCTGGTGATAAAGGGGATGGGAGGAGCGCGTGGGGACAGCAATTCATATAAGATGTACATATAGTAGCAAATCAAACTCCATTTCGTATGTTGAGAACATGTATAAGAAGTAATAAGATCTACCCTTCAGCAGTGAGAAGTGCAAGCCATCGGTAGGGGAGGAAAAGTCTGCGGCAATAATGATCCATCGGACAACGCGAGTGTTTGTTGTTGTATAGACGGACGATGGCCCGCCATTTACTCTTGCCCCACATATTTTAACTGTTATGACCTAATACTTAATAGCCTAGTCTCCGGTTGCCATTGGAGACACTCTCGCATAGTGCATACCATACTTCGTTCGATGCCCGCCGCCACCAGAGACTCTCTCGCTTTCTCTTTTTGGTTCTTCATGATGGATCAATTCGGAGCTGCGCTCGGTGTTCGCCGTCGGCCGATGACCGAAGGAATAATAATAATGGAGATCCTTCTAGAATGGCCCCGAACGCACTGAAAGATGCACTGACGTAATGATGGAATGTCGGCGATCTGCGAGGAATGTTCGGTTCCTTTCCTGTTATCGCTGTTCGCGCATCTTCTCGCTCATTCCATCTCATTCTCTCCCTTTCTCTTTCTTTCTGCACATTTCCAACGCTTATTCATGCGCTTATGAATCTTCCTCGCATACGCGGCGCACTCAAACTCCCGGAAATACTATAAAATACTGACATATCGCTAACATTCTTCACAATCCTCAACCTTACCTTCCCACGAGTATATCATCCCATATCACACCAGCTGTAACAACATACAATACATCACTCCAAATACAATGTCTTTCTACGACCACCACCACTACTGCCAGCCAGGCTATGGCCGCTTTTCCACCTACTCCCCTCTCGGCCACCAACCTTCACCCGTCAACATGTTTGCCACCCCAACTCCTTCGTACCCTTCCTTTGCTACTCAGCCCGACTATTACTCTCTCGAGGAGGAAGAGCGTGCTGCTTTAGTTCATCTTCAGACCATTCAACGTCGTCGTCAAGCTATGGAAGAGGCACGAGCTCGTGAGGCAACTATCCGCGCTCATGCTCAAGCTCAGCGAGAGGCTGCCATCAGAGCCGAGATCGCCAAGCGTATCGCCAGAGAACAAGCTCTGCACGCTCGTCGTGTCGAAGAAGAAAGGAAGAAAAGGGCTTATCTTGAGCTTGTCGAGAGAAAGAAAGCGGAAGCAAGAGCTCTCAGGGAAGCTCAGTACCTTCAAGCTCAGAGAGAACGCGCCATCAGGTGTCCCAAGAGGTTAGTCAACTTACATATCGTATGTTCATTACTTCAAACGCTGACTTTTAGTCCTAGATGCTGCCGAACGGTTACTCCTCGTCAATCCCCGGCCACACCAGACTTTGATGAGGTCAATGCTCTATTTGGTGCTCTTCTCGGCATCGCCGTTAAAGAAGACTGTGATGGCGAGTCCGAAGTTAAGCCTTGTTGCAAGCCACAGCCAGCTGCCGTCGCTAGTCCCCAACCCAAGGCTGAGTCTAAACCCCAGCCCAAACCCGAAACCAAGCTAGAGTCCAAGCCAGAGGTTAAGTCTGAGCCTACTTCAGCATCTACTACCAAATCTGCCACATCTTCCCCATCCTCATCTGAAGAGGCTTCACTCGACTTGAACAAGCTCCTCAATCAATTCCTTGGTCTTCAGATTGAGCCTTTGTCCTCAGACGCCTCTACCTCTACGGCTTCCAAGTCAAATAAGGTTCCCAAAGGCTTGAACGAGTTCCTTGCTCAATTCGGTCTTGTCTTTGAGCCCGAAGAACAAATTGCTGAGAGGAGCTGTGAGGGTACATGTGCCGACAAGTGTCAATGTAATGCGACCGACAGCTGCGGGGGTTCATGCAAGAAGAGTAAGGGCAAGCAAGTCGCTGAGGGCGAGAAGAAGCCAACTCCTGCTTTGACCACCAGCAAAGCTCCCACTACTGCCTCTACCGACGATGCTGTCCCCGCTCCTGACCCGTCCACATCGCTTTCTGCTTTGCAAGACATCGAACGTCAGCTTGATGCTCTTCAGTCCGGTTTCACTTTCCCCGAGCGTCTCTCTTTCGCCCACTCTGTGCCCGGTGCCCATGCTCCTCCTTTGCTTTTCAACCGACTCAACTCCGCCTACCATGCTCAGACCAATGCTCTCTTGCAGTTACTCCTTCAAGCCGACTCTATAGTTTCCAACGGTGAAAGTCAGGTCAGGCGAAAGAGAAAGGAGCTTGTCAAGAAGGTCGAGCACGAGATCCAGAAACTCGAGAAGCAAAGAGATGAAAAGTGGGAAGAAGTTAGGAAAAGGCGACTGGATGGTGAGGAGAGTGAGCCCGAAGATGATGACAGGTCATGGAGCGAATCTTCTTCTGAAAGCGGCAAGGATATTCAAGACTGTGGAACGGTCGATGAGAATGGAGAAGTCAAAGAGGTTCCCTCAAATCAGCCCGCCGCCGGCTCCACCGCACGCGTTGTATCTGCTTTCGACGGGCCCACAGCGTCTACCGCCGCTGTAGTTCCCCAATCTTCTGAATCTTTCACTTCTGTCGAAGACGCCATAACAACTCCAGCCAATACTTCTGAAGAAGTCCCTTCCACCCCTGTCGGTGAGCAAGAACAAGAAGGATCCTGCGACGTTCCTGCCGCTACCGTGCAGTCCCACCAGTCACCAGCGGAGTCCGAACCTGCCGCTATTCATGCGTCTACCCCTGTTTCTCCAGTTCACCACCCTGTAACTGTCGAAGATGCCGAGGATGAGGCTGATAAGAAGGAAGAAGGTAAGAAGGAGAAGCAAGAAGCGAAGGATGAAGGTTACGAAATGATCTAATATCATTACAAGAAAGAAAATGTTGGTACAATATTTTAATGGAAGACTTTTTGTTCGTATACATATAGCGTAGAAAACCATGGAAATAATGTAGTGTAGTCAATGTATAGTCGTTATGAACCACTGACACAGTTTTTTGAGTCACTCCATTGGTGTCAATCCACAGTCCTAAGGAGATGGGATGAATGATCTTGAAGATGATTGATATTCATGCAAAGGTTCCAAAAATGTTGCACACGGGATACTGGTCAGTCTAACAAAATTTAATCATCCTTGTATTCCTTCGTCCAACTCATAGTCGAAGGTCGCCGTCCGTCTGTCCTGCCCTCTGATACCTCTCCAACGCTCCAAAGCAGCTCCGTAAGCCCAAGTGGCCTTTGATCTTGTCCACTCCAAGCCTTCTTCCAATGCAATCTCCAAGCCATGGCCTCTCTCATCGTCTACCGTCCATTCTGTATCCCATCCATTAGACTGGGCATACGCAGGATGAGATGGTGTGAGTGGTGTATGGGTTGAACGAGATCGATGATGTGCCTCGGAAAGTTCGTGACGCAAGACGTCTTTCACGGTCACAAGCCCAGTGAGTCGACCTTGGTCGGACACGAGAATGACGCGAGGTCTTAAAAGGAGCATTAACGGCAGGGCTCTAACGTAGTGGGAACTGATACTCACCCCATACGCCTGAAAAGCTGCATTACAAGTTCCAATGGCATTTTTGGTGCTACAGTCAGCGGTATCTTGACCACCGTATTGTCAGACTCCGATCACCCTTTTCAAGTTCGTACTCACATCATCGACATACTGCCCAAAGTCGACATGAGATATTTCACTTCCATTATCTTCTCTATTCTCAGCGCCCGTATTCACAGTCATTATCCCCCCTTGGCTTGGTATAAGAATATCTGGCCTTTCTAGAAGCTCATGAGCATCCTCTGGGATAGCCCTAATGCATTGGAAAGTACAGGTCGTGTTGAAAGATAAATTTCGTACGCGACGAGTTTTTTCAAGAGCAATACGAAGCTCATTTTTACGAACAAAGCCGACAATGGTTTGATCCTCATGGCTCTTGACAACTGGGAATCCTTGGTAATTTGTGTGTTGGACAATATCGACTACACGCTCATCAGGCGCTGCAATTTAAAAGCTATCCGTGTTCGCTTACCAACATGATTCAAGGGCACACCTGTCGCCTCTAATATGATGAGATCCTTTTTCATGACATTGGCGACTAGGCAAACAGGACTTTAACATCGGCATTTACTGAATAAGGGTGGTGCGACTCACTAGGCTCAATGAACGCGTGGTCCGTTGGGTCCTCTTTATCTTCTTTCTCCAAGAAAGGATATCCATTAAACTTAATCATATGATCGGAGATACCTCCACCACCAAACTGGTCGCTGACGGCCTTGGTAACCAGAAGAACAATCTAGATAAAGGGGTGAGCGTATACATCTCGAATATAATCTGAAGTGTCTCACCATAGCAGGCAGGATATAGGTCAAAGCGCCTGTGAGTTCAAACATGATGACAACGACGGTTACAGTTAATCTGGTGATTCCTCTGCGTCGTTTATCAGCGACGAAATCAGCAGTTCATAAACGTGACCTGTACTTACCCCATTGCTGCCGCTGCTCCCAAAAATGCATATGTACCCGGCGTGATACACGGCGCGTCAGGAGCACAAGCAGCAAACCACGGAGCAGAAGGGTAGGAGCTTTGTTGTTTGCGTTGTCAGTCGCTAAAACCCTTGGATAATCATCGATAGCTCACTTATACATTGCCTTGACCAAAATACCAATCATTCGCCCAAATGTGGCACCGACAGCCATTGATGGGACAAATATACCGGCGGGAACTTTACAACCGTATGAAACGATGATGAAGACTGTTCGGATGATAGTCGCTAGTAAAAGGGAGTTGACCATGCGCCATTGTGAAGATGCCCTATAGGTACGGTGAGTAAAGACTGCACTACAAGGCCTACCGCAAAAAGCAACACCCACTGGCAAAGACCGTTATAATCACCACCACCTTCACACTCTCTAAACAACACTGACAACATCTCAGTCATATCAATACGTAAAAAGCCGTTCAGATATCCGATAATGGCAGTGATAGAGGCCAAGGCCACTGCCTCGAAAATGCCATGTCCACTGAGGTGCTTGCGACGGAAAGAGGCCATTTGAACGTTGAATTTTATCACAAAAGCACCATATAGACCCTATAGCTTTCATTTAGCTTATATGGCGGAATGGAGAGGCGCGGTTGCCGGCTTACACCAAATATACCAATCAAAATGTATGCAGGAATCTCAAAGTAGTGCCAGTCACGGTCGTACGAAACATTGAAAATGACCAGCTTCCCAGTTCGGAAGGGATCCATTGACTGCGATGTGACACACCATCAGAAGGTACTGCAACGGGAGACAAAGATATGACGTACAGCCAAAGTGAAAGTTGCTACCAAAGCGCAGACAAAACTTCGCCACATAGTCCTATTGGAGTAAGTCTGATTCATTTCCTAAAGCCACAGGATTAGCCAGCTAGCATCTTCATAGTCTGATCGCACGTACTTCAATTGAGAAAAGGACACCGCCGATCGGTGAGCCAAAGGCTACGGCTACACCCGCCGCGCTTGAAGCAGTAACGATTTCACGCATCTTCACTTTGAAAGGTGGATGAGTACATACCGGGACAAGTAAAGTCATAACTTACAATGACTGCGCTCATAACGGCTAAACCATTTTGCGACGACGTTACCCACGCTACAAGCTACATGGACTGAAGGCCCTTCTTTTCCAACCGCTAGACCTGAAGCGATGGCTAACGGCTACACGATCCGGATCAGCGATGGAGGTTAGTTAATCTTCAAGGCTAACTCTTACCAAAGTCAGTCCTTTGATGAAAAAAGTCTCGACACTCAAGAAGCCGTTGATAATGAACCCGCCCAAGATGCATTTGATCTCCGAGATACCCGATCCTGCAGCATAAGGAGCAAAGTTCTTCACCAAGTATGCAGCTGCGAAAGAGAATGCAGCCTTAATGCGGTAGACTTTGTTAGCACAAGAGAAACGGTTGCTGGCTGTGAATAGATACTTACAGCAAACAGCACATATGCAATCCATTGAAATGGTTCCACTCCGCCCCAGTTCTTCCATTCGGCACACGCTTCCATCTCATCTGAAACCTCCAAACAACAGAACTTCCGGGTAAGCCACCATCCCGTAGTACAGTGGCCCATCTTGATGTCCGAGAGCCATGTTGTTATGATGGATATGAGTGCTGCGCTGACACCAATTATGACGCCTACAGGACGGTCATTATCGGGGGAACTCTAGAATGTTTTAATACACACCGACAAGTGAAATCACCACGTAAGCCTCTCCCTCTTCCAAGGCCCTACGTATCAACCTCCACAGATGGCCTACGGCGCCATCACTACGATCCAGCTGAGCTATAATTCGACTCCGAGGAGCCTTGTTTTGAAATGTCCGTTCATGTAATGAATCTTGAATCCAATCTGGTGTGACAGTGTTAGAGTTATTCGTAGAGGAGAGGATGCACGATGCACTTGCCTACTGTGCTAAAATCTTCATATCGTCTATGGAAAATGGGTCAGCGTTGTCATCATCAACTGGCGGATACCACACCTAATAAGATCCAGTTCTTCTTCGTCTTCGAGCTTAGAGTTTCTTTCAAGCGGGTCGCCTTGGGAGCTTCGGGGAGAGCGTGGTGCTTGTCCACGTATTCTAAGTTCATCCTCTGACTGCTGCCGAGGCATGCTTGGTGTTCGCCGTGGGCTGTCCGTAGCTCGCTGGGTATAGATGCATAGAGGCCATTCACAAGTTGCTGCTCCCCTCATGTTCCGCGGCCGCCACGCGCCCGATTCAGGAACAACAGCATCGATCTGAGACCCCCAAGTCACGTGACCCACAACCAGAAACAAACAATAGACAAACCACAAATATTCATTTTTCCACTTTATCCCATACTGGCTTGCTCAGCCTCAATCCTTCGCTTTCACACAACGACCAGCTCATCATTGATCGTTTCTGGCACGACTCATCTTTTTCCAAGCATTTGTCTTCTCTGTGCTGCTTTCGTGACATCAAGGCAGCTTCACGCTTTGTATACTTTTAAAGATATCAGATAAGGTGTGGTGGTGAGCGAGTTGTACGTATAGTCGAGGAAGGCCATTGTGTTGTTGGTCAATGATTGGATAAGACGCAACCAAGAAATCTCGCCGACTATCGATTGTTCTCCACGTATCATCCCCTCGGTGCAGGCTGTATGCCAGCTCTTCCGACGTATATTAGAACGGTACGCCGCTTTTCTTGTTGAATAATCATCGGGGAGGCACCATGGTTGTCGATACCTCTTGATTATTAAACCGTTGTAGAGCTAACGCAAACGGCTGTTCATAGGCAATTAATCCAAAGGACCTTGGATTAACAATACAAGCAATGTCAGATCAACGAAAAGACGCTGCCGCTGCATGGGAACGTTTGTTGAGTAACGGTTCCGTATCACTGCCACCGGATATTCTAGAAGCCGTACGGAGGCAACATGTAGTGCCGCGTACGCCATTGGATAACCAAAACCTGCAAAATTGGTCTCCGTTTCTCCAGCGGCAGCCAATGGCTCAGCAAGGTAGGTGGGGTTGGTACCCGTTGTATTTTATTGTCAAGCCAAGCAATGGAATGGAATCACTTCGTGAGCTATGGGCGTAATGTCTTTGAGCATGTGTGTCATATGTACATGATCGTTCAACTCGTCATTTCCCAACAGTTGTTGCTGCTCGGGAAGGTTCGACTTGTGATATCCTACGGTTGCAGTCAGGAGAGTTCGGCGGACAGCTGCTGCGCCGAAGTTGAAGCGTAAGAGTTCATGCCGGGTTTTGAGGAGCCTGAATTTGATCCCGCCATGTCGCTTTGCGCTTTCCAGGTCACGTGACCTGTAAAGCGGGATGTGTGGCGCGTCGCGTCCGGACGGTTTGTTGTTGAGGCAATGAAAAAATGTCTTCCCTCGGTTCGTCGCGGCGGGACCAAAGCTGCATTGCTTGTGCTCGGTGTACTGGGCATATTCTGATATCTCTGAAGAATTGCTGACAATGTCTGCCCCTTATAGATCCTGCAGCTTCCATCGCTGGACATGCAACTCCTCAACAAATTTCTAATGCATTGGAGTTACCGCAAGGAACACACATGTTGCACTCAGCAAACCCACCTCTTTACTCTTCTATACAGCCTCCGACAAGGTAGGTTCCAAATGCGGCCACCAAAGTAGAGTAAATATTAACAATCTATATAGCCAACATCCAGGTCTTACTCATCATACCTTTCAGAGCTCAATAACCAACCTTCCTCAATCCGTTAATCCGGCTCTTTTGAGCATTGCTCAACCATTACCTACTGGAATATCCAGTGACCCGCCCTTTATATCTCAAGCTTCCCTTCCGCCGTTTCCGCAGCAAGAGAGAACACAACTTCCGTTTGTACAGCCTCTGTACGCTCACAAGCGCCCTAGTAATTCTCCTTTACCTACGTCTTCAGCAGTCAAGAAACAAAGGACTGTGGAGGTTGTGGACCTTTCTCAGTCACCCCCAGCTAACTCGCAACATCCGTTAACGTCCGCCGCGAGTCAGTCATCAGTCGACAGTAGACAGGCACGTTCGCCTTTAAAGCAGGCAACTGGGCCACCACCAACCACTCAGGGCACTTTGGATCCGTACTTGGCCGCACCAGGTGAAAATGGGCATTATCAGGCTTTTACAGGCAAACATATACCGCCACCGTTTTCACATGAACCTTCGGTTGAGGAAGCAAAGAAAGCCGAAATCAGCAACGGAGCTGTGGCAAGTAGCTCTAAGTCGGTACCTTCCAAGGCTCTCCCTGCTCCCAACTCTATCGTTGATATGTCCACAATTCGTTCTCTCATCAATACAGAGATTCTCAAGAAGAGCAATAGCCCTGGGTCGCTTTTCAAGCATCTAAGAATGCGCGGAGAAGATGATAAGGAGCCCCCTTCATTCACCCCCAACCCTGATGAACTTCTAGAAATCCTTAGTCAATTACGGGACCATGCTCCCGGAGCTTACTTGGCCAAAATGGCAGATAATGATAGATATGTACAAGTGTGGCAAAGATGGTTAAAGCAATGTCGTAAAGAACCTGAAATTTGGGAAAAAGTTATGGTACCATTGCTGGAGGTGGGTTTAAGAGTTTACGTCTCTAGGACGCCCATTGATAAATTCGTTAGGTTCTTTCACGGACGGAAATGCCATTAGAAACTGCAAAAGAGTATGGTTTGAACAAACACGCAATGAGTCTGCCTCCTCTGGCAAAGAAGAAAAGTAAGTTTATCTTGTAATGTGCTCGCCGTCACTGAACAGCGATTACAGATCTCTCTAGCGCGGATGCCATTCAGACAGCTTTCGACAAATATTCGAAGTACCTCTTAGCAGTACACAAACGACATCAAGAAGCCAATGCTAAGGCGAAAGAGAACAAGTCGACTGAGTCCAGCAATGCAGGTACGCTGTCACATTACTGCATAGGAGCCTGTTTGACGCTTTATTCAGGTACTAAAAGAAAGGCCGATCAAGTCATCAAGGACGACGGCAAAGTCAAGGAAGAATCCTCTACCAAACGTCCAGCGATCAAGACCTCCAACTCATCTACCAAAGCTTCTTCTGTCTCTGGCACGCCCAAGTCCTCAACAAAATTATCTACTGTTTCCGATATGTCGTTCTTCTCTGCTCCTGCTGCATCGCAAACTCCGAAACCTAAACCGAAACCCACCTCGTCTTCTTCAAAACCTATAGCTTCCCAGGCATCAGCTGTGTCGTCATCTGCCAAAAGCTTTACTCTTGGTAATTTCCTGGCCACTATGAACAATAAGCAAGGTACTGCTCAGAATCCGACCACTGAAATCAAGAAAGAGTCTAAAGAGCCGAGATATACTACGAAGGGCAGGTTAATAAGATCGGTCAGATGGAAAGAGGACGCACAGTTGGAAGACGTTCGAGAATTTTCGCCGGCTGCGTGGGAGAAGGAACTGGTTAGTACCTGGTCGAGCACTACCACCCGCCAAGATACTGACTCCTTACCTGTGCAGATGGGACACGGACCAAAAGTCAGTGTTCATGAGTTGGACATGCAAGAAGGTGCGATGTTGGCGATGAACCGAAACAGGGGAGATATCGATTGGTATGAACCTACTAGTAAGCATAAGTCTTATCTGAAACTTCAATTTTGCTGACTTCAAACAGTGTATCTTGAAAAACCATCCAATTTCCCAATAATCACTGAAGAAGTACAATACCAGCTGGAGCGTGAGCGTGGTATCCTATCCGTACAGTATCTCGCTGGCGAGGTGATTCCTGATCCCGTCGAGGACAATGTTCGCACTGTGGAGGAAGATGAGAGTACTCGGCGTATGAACCCTGCTGTTGTCGCTGAAGACTCTCAGAAGAGCATAATGTTAGAATCCGCTCCGACTGCAACTTCTGTCCAGTCATTGTTGGCCAACCTTCAGGGCATACCCTTACAACAATCTCATATTCACGACCAGCCACATTACTCCGGAGCTGGTCAACCTGCAATGGCTTTCACTGCCAACCCCGCGACAGCTTTTCCGGCCTATTATGCAGAACAGCTTTCTACCGGATGGGGGGCACCGCCAGTTCCTGCCTCGTCCACTGCAGGTGTTGAGCAATATTGGGAGCAACGGGATCCGTATGACCATTCGCAATCAAGTTCGAAAGGAAAAGGAAAAAAGAAGAGAGGCTCTTGGCAGATAGAAAAGAAGGGGACAAAAACATGCCAGTACTGGCTTCAGGGAGAGTTAGTTGTCCTTTATATGACGGACGGATCCAAGCTGACGTGCTGAATTTTGCAGCTGCAAATATGGGGACAGCTGCCACTTCGCCCACACTACCGACTTATAGTGACTTATGACTGGGTCATGGAAATGGATTGTATTTTATCATAGTCGGATTGGGTGACTTCATGTGTTTAACGAGTTATGTATTCTGCTATCATGGATTCTCAATGGTAGCGTGGCTGGTAAAAGAAGTACAGTTCCGCTTTCTGCCTTTTTTGTTTTGTTTTTGCATTTGCGCCTTTGAAGGTTATTGTAAAAATAGAATGTCTACTGTTCATCGCGGTCTCTCAGACCAACCTCCCCTTGGCTTCTGTGACCCTTTTCTTCATCTCTTCTCGCGGACCGCCGACAATTCCAACGTTATCCTTGTGCAAGTCGATCCCCTCAGCTGCTTTCTTAATACTTTCCGCTCCATTGTCCACAGATGTCCCAACACCCTTGAATTGATCAATGATTGTTGACGCCCTCTCGTTCAAGGCATCTGCGAGTTCTTCTCCCTTCTGGACCATCTGACCAGTCGAACCGTTCTCGCCTAAACGGTCAACCACGCTGCGACCGACTTCCACAACCTCTTTGCCAATAAGCTCCCAATCAGACTGTCGGACATTCCCAATGAACGACACAAGGGTGTCGTTCCACCGTTGCCGAAGCACCTGAGAAAAAGAAGGTGGGGGAGGTGAAGTTGACGAAGGACCGATGAGAGCGGCTTGGGCTGGAGGAATAGTGGGATCAAACGAAGCGTTCAAGAGATTCGAAGAAGAGTGAAGGCTGGTATAAATGACGGTTAATCAGAGAGTCAGATCATCCGCTAATTACTTGCCATGCCGAGGATCATAAAGCGAAGAAACTTATGGGACTTACTCAGACCGCAACGAGGCGGTAGTCTGCGTCAAATGCGCAGAAAGGGTGTAGTAAACAGCAGCAGCTGTAAGGACGCCGGAACCCGTGCCGAGGACGAAGCCAGACATAATAGCGCGTGTATTTTTTCGGTGGATGCGTTGCAATCTGCAGAGACAATGACGAGTGTGGTGGTGGATTGATATGAATGACAATAATCACATATAATGGCCGAAAAACGACCGAATTTGCGTAAAAGATCCTAGTAGAGTTCATGCCCCCCCCGCCGACATGTATGACACGGCGAGATGTGTGAGTGGTCTAAACAGCTGTCTTAAGGTAATCGTTGTATTACGTAAGCACCGGCAGTCCGTAAGGGCGTGGGTTCGAATCCCACTCTCGTCAATTCTTTTGCTTTTTTCTTTTGTTGGCTCCTCATCTTTTGTTGGCTCCTCACACCATAATTCCCGCCATCAGAACGCCGTATTTCGCCATACTCAATATACGCTCTTATAAATACTTACACAGTCACAGTGATGAGTCAATTCAATGAGGAGTTCATATACACCTCTAGTTTCCATCGTTTGATGGTGGATTTTGGAATACAAGACACTGGTGGAATGGCATGCTTGCTGCTGAGCTTGATTGTTGTAGTACGTACGTAGATACGGGTCCCAATGTTGTCGTCGTTTTTATAGTACGCGCATAACGCTTGGTAACAATCGACATGACAGTAGATAAGAAGCCGTGGTGAAACTCAAAAATGATGTTATTCTGCTAATACCTAGAGTATCATATCATTCCACCCGTCTCGTGCAACCGTCCCCCCATAGCCCTTCCACTTTTCTGGCTTTCACTCCTTCCATCAATCTCAGGGATTACTTTCTTCCTAAATGGCGGTATAAATGGGATAGGTTTTAAATTGGTCGAATTTGACCCTATGCTCGTCCTCTTTGACACATTAGATCCACTATTTAATCCCATGTAATCGACGCTGTCCTTCTTCGTTCTAGTCTGGATCGTTTTGGGTCCATTTCCCGGTCTGTCAAAAGCGCGAGAGCCGGATAACTCGATAGATCTAGGAGGGCCATCATTGATCTTTGAGGGGTCCATGGACGCTTGTAAAGTTGGACGGAAATTCATGTCGTGGTAAGAAGGCAGACGATCAGTCTGTACCACTGACTTCCTGATGTTAAGTGGTGCTGTTGCGTTTGGATTGGATGGTAGTGAGTTTGAAAAGGTGGTCACAGGCACAGGCACTTGCGAAGGGCGACGAATATCAGATCCACTTTGTGTAGCGGTTGACTGATACTGAATACTAGTAGGCGACGATGGCATTTGCTGTGATAGCATAGGTACAGGGGGGACATGCGTCTCCATCATCCCTGTAGTCCTTTGTACAAACGACACAGTTGACACAGGCCTTGAAACATTGTTGATGACTCCACGTAAAGGGATACTTCTGGTACTTCTCTTCAAGGCCAAGGGCAGAGGCTGGAGGCCTTTGGTAGACGTGGCGCTCGCTCTTTTCGGCATCTGTTCATTATGCAGTTGGAGGTGGCGAGGGCTGGGGGATGGATTCGATGGAAAAAGATTTCTGGAGCCAATAGTATTGGAGAACGAGGACTGAGATCGAATAGACGTGGAAAAGTGTGATATGGAAGGCCGGTTGTAATGTTGGGAGTGCATAGTAGTCTTGCTACTGTTGCTTGGACGTTCTGTCTTAGACAAGATATCCGTCTCCGAAGCAGACGAATCCGTTCGGTCAGTTATCATCCTAGACGTTGCCTTGTTTATCTTTTGCGATTCTTGCACGACTGGAGGATCATCTTCTCTTAATTTGACAGGTATCACATCCTCACCGTCTGAAATGCTTTCTAGTTTTCGTGCCGGCATTGGGCCCTTCTCTATGCTCTGTTTCATCTTCTGTTTCGAGGACTCTTTTTGATCATCATCCCCGTCAATGTCAGGTGGCATCTTTCGTCGATTCTTCCGGGTGAGCCAAATGCAACCGAATACGATGGCCAAGACCCCAACAGTGACTCCAATACCGGCTCCAATTAGTGTAATTGTCGAGATCTTGCTTTTTGCACACGATAGATAGTCACTGAGCAATGTTGTCAGCTGATCATAACCGACCTTGCGTACTCATTCGCATTCATTTTCCTTACCTTACATTACGGTCGTATGGACAGTCCGTCGTGTATATAGAGGTTTGATCACCCGTCGTACTTGCCACCAAGGTATTGGTTGCACTAGCTATTGCTGATTCCGTTGCAGAAATCTGTGCGTCAACAAACTGAGTACAGGCCCAGGTGAAGGCTACTAAAGTGATGCTAACAAGCCTCATTTAGCGCGGCACTCGTTATGTTGAGGGAATGTGCTTCGATGATCCAATAGTGCTTAGACATTCACTGACCAGTGACGGACATATATGCGAAGCAAAGCCGAAGCAAAGCATTGTTGATACTGTGCGCTTGCAAGGCGGGAATATACTGAAAAGGAGCGTGAGGAGATGAAAGTGAAAGGATGAGAGTCTACGATACATCCCGCCTTCCCAGTCATGACCACCTTGAGTTTGGCTTTTTTGGAATTATATATTGTTGTTCATAACGCGTGGACCAACCTGCAGGAACGCCCGGTAGGCCTAACACGTTTTTACGAATTATCAAATTGAGAAGCGAGACAAATGATTTCTGAAGACCTCTGTCAGCCTGCTCATCGTAATGGCGTGGGAATAGCCGAGCGTATGCAGAATCGTAAGGCCCCTGCCGAAAGGGGCCATACACCCACTATTATAATAACCACTGCCTCAAAAAACCACTCCAGTTATCAACGGACCAAGGTGCTCCGTCTGATGGTTATAGAACAAAATAACCCTAGCGCCCTTCCCTCCTTAATTATTAGGCTCCCCCTCGGACCTACGTTCGGGTGCTTTGGTGGTGGCTTGGTGCTATACGTAACCATTTCTTCTCTCTCTTCAATTTAATTATCATACCGATCACGAAGGTCGAGCCTGGAATCTCCAAGCTATGAAACCTGGAATCCGTCTACAACTCAAGGTGGATCGGGTCGTTCCTGGGCCGAGAACAAACAATAATGACTGCCGGCGCTTTAGCTTTAGCAGCTCTTATTATAGGGGCTCGTTCGCCTATCGTTGCAGCATATGCAGATCCTAGATTCCATAATTAATTCATAATCTACATAATACCTATAGCGCCTTACGCGCTTTTTCACATTTCTGCATCACGGATCATGGTTCTTGACGGAGGGCCTAAGCAGGGGTAGTTCCATGGAGTATGACGGCCAAATAAGTAAAAAGGTTTGAGGAAATATGGAAAATAAGCAGCAGGGGGGGTCAGGGTGGAGGATGCTTTTAGCAGTTAGCGTTAGTCACAATAACGCCCTTTTCTCTTGTGTCATTCTTGAAATCAAGCGGCTGCCTGGTTTCCGGTTCCTGGTTTCAGATAGATCCGGCTTCTGGCTCTTGGTTTCGTCGCCCAATTATTGTGGGGCGTTCGTTGTCCTCCGTTCCAATTCGCTTGCTTGGTCAGCACCCTATGACTTACGACTTCTGAATACGACATATGACTTATGATCGCTTTCAACAGCTTCGTTCTCCATGTACAGGTAACCTTATACAGCCAGAGCCCAAAACTGCGATTGTCGTCGTGTCAACATGAAGCATGAACAACAAGCTTTCAACTCTCAATCTTTGATCACGGGTGGTTTCGGCTCATTAATCTTTCATTGCCCGTCCTTGCATGACGTTTGGTTACTGCTGCAAGAATAACGGGGCAAGAGAGATCATCTTGCATGAACATCACTTACGAACTATCGTTGTTCAAGATCATGTTACTATATTCCATTTGTCTGTTTACTTGCCTTTTCTTTCCCTCAGCATTCTTCTTTGACATCTAATACAATCAAATCCGCAACTAACCCAACCTCAACGCCCCCATTTTTCCATCCATCGTCACAACCGCACAAAACACGCCTAGTCAGGGATTATTGAAGGATTTGGATATTGGAGAAGTCTGCAGATCTAACGACAGACAATAACAAGCAGCAGCTAGTAGTGAGCATATTGATATATTTCACGTCGTACAGTCCTTGCAGCGAACTCACCCTTCGCACCAGGGAAGGCGACAACGAGCTGGTGATCAAGAAGATATACCGGCCAGGATGACAAGCATGGTAAGTCGCTGGAGCATGGCAAGCTATGCCAATGTTTTAGATTTGACAAGACACTGACTCTCATCATGGTGGTGACGGATTTAGAGTCCAGAAGATGTCCGAATCGATGTGCAAGACTCTGCTCTCAGCATTACTGACGCCATTATCCCGTCCATGAGTGACATCAAGTCGCGAGCTAAGCAGGCAAAACTGAGCTTGAGGACCTCAGTTCAGGATCTGAAGAAACGTAAAGAACCTTCATATAAAGGTGATAATGGTAGAAGTGGAAGCCAGTGAGTTCTTGCCCCATTGTTGGGTCGTCATTATGTTCACGCTCCGCCAATGGTAGTCTTTCCCCGCCCTCAGTCTTCCCGATAGTGAATCGACCACATGATCTCCAAAAGGCAAATGTCTCAACCTCTGGTTTTGGCATTCGAGCTTTCCTACGAAGGCTCACTGGTGGACAACCTTCCCCCCAAATCACGAAAACTGCCAGTCCAACCCAACAAGTCGGGGATAGGACCCCTATTGGCGGCGAGAAGGAGAAAGATGTTTTGAAGGAGTTGCCAGAAGAGCTGCGTTCTGATATCAGAGACGATCAGATCAAGCTGGACCCTTGCAACATTCCATTGCCACCATCACCTACAACTACCCCTTCGAGTTTGCCTGAAGAACTTTCTCCTGAAATCAGAGACGATCAGATCAAGTTGGACCCTTGCAACATTCCATTGCCACCATCGCCTACAATTACCTTTTCGAGTTTGCCTGAAGAACTTTCTCCTGAAATCAGAGACGATCAGATCAAGTTGGACCCTTGCAGCATTCCATTGCCACCGTCACCTACAATTACCCTTTCGAGCTTGCCTGCCATTTCTTCGTCCGCAGAGCCCCAAGAGGAAGAGCAGATCAGGCCTCGATCAGAGAGCGCCAAGCCTGAGGAAAACAGGTCACCTGATCAGCATTTCTCAGTTTGTTTGCCTGCTGCAAATGATCTTCTGGCTTGTCAGACCTCAGGATCTGATGGCAGATCCCATCAACCACCTCCAATGCTGTCAATTTCCCCATTGACTATTCAAGAAACGTGTCCTTCGCCTGATACGTCGCCCACTGTATCGCCGGTTGAAGATGAGATTATCGTTAGCCCTGTGAGCTTCCAAGACAGCGAATCTGGTCTCATGATGGACTGGGCGGACAGTCAAGAACGTGTCGATTTGGATGGAGAAGTACAACAACCAGCC
The DNA here is from genome assembly GCF_000091045.1 of Cryptococcus deneoformans JEC21. Taxonomy (NCBI): domain Eukaryota; kingdom Fungi; phylum Basidiomycota; class Tremellomycetes; order Tremellales; family Cryptococcaceae; genus Cryptococcus; species Cryptococcus deneoformans. The sequence goes on from NC_006680.1 coordinate 578,406, forward strand.
TATAGTAGGAGTCGGAGTGCTAGCCCTGCATTTCAGAAGGCAGAATTTGGCCTTAGCGGGGAAAAAAGAGGCAACAATAAGAGCTGGAGACGAAGTATGAGGAATCTCTCCGAAGTACTTTTTTTCTTGTCCAAAATCAGTAATATGCCGAAATACTGACATAATTCTGGCAGGCACTTAACCGCCGGTCTTCTTTCAAACCACCACCCACTTCCTACGACGCCTATATGACTCATCAGCGGCGGATGGCTGATCGTCGCCAAGGTTGTGCCCCAACTGTTTATAGGACTGGGGCCCAGGCTGTACTAGAAGCCATAAATAATTTGGAAGAGGAAGATGAGATGATGGCTGAGAAGTTCTTCATGTCATAAAGAAACACCTGTTTGTGAATCGTAGTCAGCGGACTGAGGTCTCGAGCTCGAGTCATTGCAAGGTTTAGGACTTGTTTTTTCTTACTGTTGATGTGGCTGAATTGATTAATACTTTGTTGTATGTACCATAAAGGACGGTTAGCCAGGGAAGACAAGAAAGGTGTAAGTCAACTCGGTAGCCTCCATGATTCGATATAGCCGCCGTATAATGATGCTTGGTGATGAGCGTCCGTGATGATGAATTCCGACTGTAGTTTCTTGGGAAACTACTATTAATATGATCACTTATCAGTTGAGGACGTTGTTGTGCCTTTTAAAACATGTCTTTACTACGCGGTAATTGTAGCTATATAGGTGGTGCAGTACTGTACTACAGTACCTTGGCCCCATGCGACGTATCAACAATGACAGGCGGGAGCAACAAAGAGCAAACGGTGCCATCGTTACGTAACGAGTCAAGAGAATCCACGCGTCATCGGATTTGGCCGCCGGGGAACAGGTGCGGCGAGAACGCAACAACGAACCTTGAACAATAAAATCGACTTCAATTGTTATAGTAGCCGGTACAAATACTTCAAGTTCTCTTCAAGAGAATTGATCTCAGTCCAGAATAACACAGTCGACCCTACTTTGTTATGCCCCCTCCATCGCTTACCTCCTCTTCAACGCGCTTCCGCGTCGGTCTCTTCGTTTTCTTACTAGCTGTTTCCCTCTCCCTCACTTATCGTTTTGCCCCCTCTTTCTCCTCACGTCGTTCGATCTTCCCTAATGGAAAAACAAGACCTTCAGAATATATAATTGACGTAGATGTGGAGAAACTGCAAGGTCAGACTGGAAAAAGAATTGCTATTGTAGGCGCTGGAGCTAGCGGGTCGTCGGCGGCATTCTTCTTGAGAAGAGCCGCCAGTGTTGTCGAACGTCGCGCGGGACTTGCCGAGTCATCGTTGATAAGCGACATCATTGTCTACGAGAAGGAGGGATACGTGGGTGGACGTATGTATAGCCTTCATGTCGTGACAAATACTCACGTCTAACCCAGGGACTACGACGATATACCCCCACGACGATGACAGGGCCCGCCCTCAAGAACTTGGCGCCAGTATCTTTGTTGATTCCAACCTCAATCTTATGAAAGCAGTCAAAGTTGGTCTGCGTAATATCTGATTTGAATAACGCTTTCGCTAATAACTTGATCAAAAGGAATTTAATCTGACCTTGGTTGATCCCGATTTCGGAGGGTCAGGAATTGGTATATGGGTGAGCACGGAAGTATCGTACCCACATGGTAGCCGTAACTTACAGAAGGATGGAAAAGGACGGCCGGAAGTTTCTTTTCACTTCATCATCATCTTCTTGGATAACCTCAGCTCGTGCTTTACTCCGCTATGGTCCACTTTCGCCTTTCCGTACTCGACGTGCAGTTTCATCTCTTCTCAAAAAGTTCTTGCGACTTTATGACCCTTCGTGGCTCCATGATAGAGGTGTAATGTACAGTGTAGAGGATTTTGCGGAAGTAGTAGGGCTCGGAAGCGAATATACCACGAGGAGTGGCGAAAGCTGGGCAAAAGAGGTTGTGGGTGCAGGAGAGAGATGGATTGGAGAAGTATGGGAGGGAAGCACTAGAGTGAATGTACGTCCCCGTAAATATGACAAATCAGATTTTCAACATTTGCTGAAATGTCCACAGTACGCCATGAACATTGACAAGATTCACGCTTTAGCCGCTGGAGTTTCTATGGCCACTGGTGGTGCAAGTCAGGTGGAAGGTGGTAACTACCAGATATTCCAGTCTATGCTGGCCGATGCAGGTGCCAAGCTTTACCTCGGAACGACAGTGGAGGATATTGTTCCTCAAGAAAAAGATGCTTCCAGAAAATTTATCGTCAAAACAAATCGCACAGAACTTGCTAGTGAAGAGGTTGACCATGTGTTCTGGGCGGCCCCATGGGGGCTGCAAAGAATGAAAAGTTTGGAGAAAGAATTTACAGAACCTGTGCCGTGCGTTGATTCTGCAATTTTTACGGGAATGCGCTGACGAAAGTAGTCCTACTCCGTATGTGAGATTACACGTGACATATCTCACTACAACTCAGAAGCATCCTTCCCCTTCATTTTTCGGTTTACCCGCGGGATCCACCGTCCCCAATACGATTTTGACTTCTGCACACCCACCTCGATCTCCAAACGCACCCTCTTTGCCACCTCCAAGATTCCAGTCCATTACGTGGCACGGAGAATCATTCCCAGGCTCGAACGAGTACGCGGTCAAGATATTTTCACTCACAAGGCTAAGCGATCGGCTCTTGAGAGAGATTCTTGGAGATGAACCGACTTGGGTCAAGAGAAAGGAATGGAATAGCTATCCAAAGATGGAACCCACTGCAAGATACGCTCCAGTTACGCTAACGGAAGGGGTAGAATATCTAGCTGGAATGGAGCGCTGGGTCTCAACGTGAGTAGTCTTTTAAATTATTGTGCACGCCGACTCGTGCTGACGAGGCGAAGGATGGAGACGCAAACAATCTCCGCAAGAGAGGCTGTAGCAAGGGTTGCGCACAAATGGTGGGGTTTAGGTTTAGGAGAATGTGAGGATGGGGATAGCTGGGATTGGACTTGTTCGTAGTAATATTACTGTATCCAATCATTACTTGTAATCTTTGTCATAAATGTACCGATTTGCGAACTGGGAGTTGCCTGACAAGGCGATCAGTATGGTCTTGGGTAATAGTTGGCAGGATTCGGTGGAGGCATTAAGGGTATCTTCATGATGCGGGGTATCTTTCGTACAAGCATATCTTCTCCACCAGTTCGCCTAATTCTTAGTTTTCCTGTGTAATCATTAGCGTCTGGGCCGTCTGCCAATGCATGCCATCTACTCACCTGTAAGTCCAAGGCCTCCTTGTAGGCGCAAACTCTCCCAACTTGTGTCCCACCATCTCCTCGCTGACAGTCACCGGAAGGTAGTCTTTGCCGTTGTGGACCATGAACTTGATGCCGACGAAGTTGGGAAGGATGGTGGATGCTCGGGATTTTGTAAAGATGGGAGTGTTGTTCTTAAGATGGTGAGAGAGGGAAGGGAATGCGGTGAAGAAAGGGCCTGCGGACTGTCAAAAGGAGCTCGAGGTGCGGAGAACTTACCCTTCCAGGTGGAGCGTCTAAGAGCAAGGGCTGTGGGGTGCATTGTGGGCGTGTAGCGTGTGGGAGGACAGGCGCAAGTAACCAAGTTTTTGAGTCTTTTCACTGCAAGAGGAGAACGCTACATTGCTGCTGCTGCTGTGATGAGCGGCGCTCGGCGCGGGATGTTGGCGGAAAGAATGACGTGGAATTACTATCACCAGACGCGCTCTCGTGTCTTCTTCTGCCACTTCTTTCCATCGATTCTTCCACAACTGCATCTGTTCCCATACAGCACCAAAATTCACAACAAGACTATCAAAATGGCTATGCCAGGAGGAATGCCCATGGTTGTAATGAGTAAGTCCATAGGCCTGTACAAGGCCGCTGCTTACTGTTCACAGACACCGGCCCAGAGCGCCAGTCGGGGAGAAAAGCTCAAACCGCCAACATTGTCGCTGCCAAGGTATGTCACTTGTGTTATTCAGCTGCAGCGATGCTAACCCATTAAAGACCGTTGCGGATGTTATCAGAACATGTCTGGGTCCTAAAGCGATGCTCAAGATGATTCTCGACCCTATGGGTGGTATCCTGTGAGCTCCGCGACATACCCTCAAAGCTCTGACCCTGCTGACATTGCCAGTTTGACAAATGACGGTCATGCAATCTTGAGGGAGATCGATGTTGCTCATCCAGCTGCAAAGTCCATGATCGAACTGTCAAGAACACAAGATGAAGAAGTTGGTGATGGAACCACCAGTGTTATTATTCTTGGTAAGCTTGCAGTCATTTGCATGTGATTCGGCGCTAAGACTAAATAGCTGGTGAGATCCTTGCCTATTCTTTACCCCTTCTTGAGCGCCATATCCACCCTGTTGTCATCATTCGAGCTTTCAAAGCCGCCCTCAATGATGCTCTCGAAACTATTCAGCGTGTTTCTATCCCTGTCGATATCACCTCTGAGACCGAGATGCTCGCTTTGATCAAGACGTCTATCGGTACAAAATTCTCTTCCCGATGGTCTGATTTGATGTGCAAGCTTGCTCTGGAAGCTGTTAGGACCGTTGCTGTTACCGCCGAGGCTGAGAATGGTTTGGTGGGTAGCGGCGAAGGTGGGGATAAGGTGAACATCAAGACCGTCGACCTGAAGCGTTATGCCCGAGTTGAGAAGGTCCCCGGTGGTGAAATCGAGGACTCCAGAGTACTTTCTGGTGTAATGATCAACAAGGATGTCACTCACCCCAAGATGCGACGACGAATCGATAACCCCCGTGTGATTTTGCTCGACTGCCCTCTGGAGTACAAGAAGGGCGAAAGTCAAACCAACATTGAGATCTCCAAGGAAGAGGACTGGAACAGAGTCTTGCAAATCGAGGAAGAGCAGATCAAGGCTATGTGTGGCAAGATTATAGAGTTCAAACCTGATCTCGTGTTCACAGAAAAGGGTGTTTCAGGCAAGTCGTATCTCTTCATTTCCTCTACCTATACCTATACACTAACTGGCTCATTCCATAGATCTCGCCCAACATTATCTTCTCAAAGCCAACATCACTGCCCTTCGACGGGTTCGCAAATCGGACAACAACCGTATCGCTCGAGCAGTGGGAGCTACCATTGTCAACCGTGTGGAAGACCTGCGCGAGTCTGACGTCGGTACGCAATGTGGTTTGTTCCACATCGAGAAGATGGGAGACGAGTAAGCCATCTCCTTCTCCACTGAGTCGATGCTAAGATCTCAAAAGGTACTTTACCTTCCTCGATCAATGCCAAAATCCTAAAGCTTGTACTATTCTCCTCCGTGGTCCTTCCAAGGATATCCTCAACGAAATCGACCGTAACCTTGCAGACGCGATGTCCGTTGCCCGCAATGTCGTCTTCAACCCTACCCTCACCCCTGGAGGTGGTGCCATTGAAATGGCCATCTCAGTGTCTCTGGGAGAAAAGGCAAAGCTTTTGCCTGGAGTTGCTGGCGCCCCTTACAAGGCCATCGCTGACGCGTTGGAGGTCATTCCTCGGACATTGGTGCAAAACTGTGGTGGTAATGCGATCAGAACGCTGACAGAGCTGCGAGTAAGTGTTTATTTTATTTTTGCTCTTATTTTCGTTTAGATGTGATCACTGACAGCACACTTAGGCCAAACATGCAGAGGGACAACACCTGTATGGTGTCGATGGCGAGACTGGAAAGGTGACGGACATGAAGGAGTACGGGCTCCTTGAATCTGCGAGCGTGAAGATCCAAACATTGAAAACGGCAATTGAGGTTAGTACCGTCTGATTCATGTAGTTGGTGGCGCCAATAGCTAAACTTGATATGCAGTCTGCCACGCTCCTTCTGCGAGTCGATGATATCGTCAGCGCGAGGAGACCTGGAGAGGAAGGTGGTGCCGGTGCAGGAGTGCAGACAATGGGTGAAGCTGGGCCCGAGGGTATGGAAATGTGAAGAGTTGGTAGGGGGGACTCTTGAGGTTCAGCAATGATGCATTAGATACTTTGTGATAATCAGACGGACCTCTGAAAAGGAGCTACTACGTCTGTATGGGATTGTACGTTTGCTGTTCAGTTGGCAGGTTTCATGGTTTTTGCATCGATACCGTATTCTATACTGCTTTTCTTCTTTCCTCCAGGACGACGACACAGGATGCAGGCAGGATGCAGCAGCTTGCAGAACTCAAGAAGAAGAAGCGAGAAATCAAATAATTAAGAACGACGACAGTACTCGTACTCGTAGTGGTGGAATTATTATTTATTCAGATAGGCGGACATCACCGTTTACATGATTGCCATCATCATTTATTTATTCATGTTTCCGACAAGACGAAGTTTCATGACCAACTTATTTGTTGTTGTTGATCGGTCGTTAAATAATTGCTATTTTCATTGTTCGCTGGCCTTCGGCATCAATAACTTTCACCTCGATATATCTATAATGGCAGCCAGCACACCTTTACTTAGTCGGGGAACCCTAATTAAGCAAGGCGCAGAAGCCGTACGTAACGACTCCCATTTCCTTCAGGGCCTCTCTCACACTTGACTACAGAAAGTCTATGCTCTGCCATCATTGTTTCCGGAACCAACGACATATCACCCTGGCTCTTCCTCTTCCTTCTCAGCTGCTTCTCCTACCCCGGTCATCTTGAAACACCGTTTCACTAAGACTTATCGACACCCTACGCTTGACGCCTATCTCACTTCTCAGCGCCTTACTTTTGAAGCTAGGGCCCTTGCCCGGGCGGCTAAAGCTGGAGTCACCGTACCGAAAGTTGTTTGGGTAGACGAAAAAGCTGGGGTTATTGGTATGGAAAGAATAGAAGGTTGGAGCGTGAGGGAAATTCTTGGAGGAGGGGCTGAGGGTGAAGTAGAGGTGATAGAAGAACAAGAGATCGAAGAAGATGTTGAAAATAAAGCTGAAGATTCAGCAGTCCGTGAGGAACCCGAAGGTCCAGAGAGCGAGGGTTTGAAAGCGCTAAAGAATTTGGGTGTGACCCAAGGTGAGTTCTCAAGCTCTACAATTTCTGTTCGCAAAGCATCGACTAAATCGATCCTAGAACATCTCATGAGATCCATTGGGGCCGCTCTCGCACGATTGCATAAAACCATGATCATTCATGGCGACCTGACGACGTCCAATATGATGGTACGTTTGACACCAGGAGGATCAGGTCCGTATGAGATTGTAAGACTTTTCTATCGCCCCGCGACCTGCAATGGTCCATCAAGCTTATGATGGTCCAATGCAGGTTTTGATAGATTTTGGCCTGTCATCCCAAGCGCAGTTCCCTGAAAACTACGCAGTGGATCTCTACGTCTTGGAGAGGGCTTTTGCCTCTACGCATCCGAGATCGGAGAAGCTTTACGCTGGCGTTCGTATATTTTCGTCAACTTTCGGTTTTTCACGTGTGCTAATGGTCGCAGGTCCTCGAAACTTACGCGGAAGGACTCGGAGAAAAGAAATGGAAGCCTATCCAGATCAAATTGAAAGATGGTCAGTGCTTTTGCAGATAATGCGTGGTCAGACAAGCGACAAATTTGCTGACGAGACGATGCAGTGAGGAGAAGAGGAAGGAAGAGAGACATGACCGGGTAGGTTGGAGACTTGGAAATGTTGGATGTTTAGGCTCGATGGATAGCCGTGAAGAATGACATGTAGATAGCCCTTCAATGGGATCCTGTCGTCTTTCGGGTTCGAGAAGTTACGCGTTTGACTTAATGCCTTGCTCCCCGCTCCAATGCCCTGGAAGCCAGTCGGAACTCAATAAGCGGTAGAGCTGATTAGATGCATCATATTGCTGATTATTATATTATTGCTATCTGTCAATTGACTGGGTCCATCAGGCTACAGGTTATGCATGTCGACGGTGGCTAATAACTAATAACTAATGACTGATAATTACTTTTACTAAGACTTAACTATTTGCACAGAATTAATTAATGACCGCTGACATGGTTAACCACATATTTATTGTTCTTTCGGGTTCCAGCAGCATTAAACACAATCGTTGACCGTTATAAGCAACGATTATATATCACCACGCGTACTTTTTTTATTGTCACATCTGTTACGTACGGTTCCATCGTTCCATCAGAGACATTCAAGGTGGAGGCAGGATCAGGGTGGAGGTAGACTGTAGATGGAGGAGAAATTAGAGTCAGCGAAGGACTCGGAGTTGTTATTAGTTTAGTTCTTCTTCTATATATCCCTCAACGCAAGTCTGGGAATAAGCACTCCAGATCCAAGAGCAATAGAAACACCTAGCCCTGTTCCAACCAAGAACTCAGCACCTAGTTACCCATTCTTTGCTTTTATTCCTGGCAATCACCCTTCGCTTCTTCTTCGCCAATTAGGCATCGACGACAGCAGTCGAATCGCGCTTGCTCTTCCTATCAGAACTGTCTGGAGGAGGTTTGATAGCAGATACCTGAGCGGAACCGATAAAAGTTGGCTTGCCCGTAAAAGTCCTGGGATGTGAGCCTTTGTGAGGGACTGGGACTATTTGGTGATGTCTGTCTCAACAGACCCGGCATCAGTAGCCTGCGTTATGATGTATGATAAGTTCGTTGAGTGTCTTCTCAAACACAGGGGCTACGGATAAAGATGGTTCACTCGGTGGGAGTGGTCCACATGGTAAGCTTTAAAAAATGAAAGCACACAAACAAAAAGAAGCTCCCGTTAGTCAGAGCATACCTTAACGTTCAGTTAAAGGCTTTGGAAGTGTACATTATTAAACGAGTCCCGCCTTCCAGCGCCTACTCAAAATAAGCATCCGATGGCTCGATACCGCTTTCTAATCTTAATGAAAGGTCTGGATTTGGAGATGCGGAAGTCAGCCCGCATAAGACTCCGGATCCGGTCCTGCCCAAAGGTTTGGAACTCAACAGCTTTCTGTACGGTAGAGGCCCCCAGATAACCTGAACGAACTTCTTTCTAATAAATACATTAAAGAAGGTTCCGGATCTTTTCCATATCCGGACTGGACAATCCGGTTCTCAGGAAGAAGACTGTAGTTTGTTACAGTAGTAACAGTAATACTAAATGTACCTTTAGCAGTCTGTGATACATGCCCTACATCTTATATGATGGGTTATTAATGGTAGACTAGATCGTAGAAGATAGAAGGGTGATAGGAAGAAATAGGAGGAGCTAAAAAGAGCCAACAAGGTCATCTCGCTTGGACAGAGAACAAGATCTGGGATCTAGGATAAAAATACATCATAGTGAAACGCGGACCGTAGAAAACAGAGTACGTAAGGTGATGGTGACTGACGGACTAAGAAGTGACGGTACGTAGATAAATGAATAATCGATGGTGGTCGGGGTGGTGGTTCGTTGTACCTAGGTTACAGGTCGCAATTTCGCACGTTGTGTTGCAATGCATATCGCATGTTGTCTATACTGTCGTGACGTGCAAGTTGCCTGGATTGTCTTGTCCATGTCTCCTGTTGCACATCCGGCGCTGCCTTCGTCGTCTGTTTTTCTTCCTTCATTCATCAATAATGATGGCTAATATAATAAATATCGCTGCAATTATTCTCATCATATTAATTGCTCATATCCATTATATTATTATGACGGTTGACAGCAATCAAACATGATATATAGGATACATATTTTCTCTCTTTCTTCTCCACTACATATTTCATATTTCGTATTCCAACTCCTTTTCTGCACATCAAGCAAGTGATACGTGAAGTTTGCATGTTGCGTGATCCCGATGCGGCCTGTACTTAGTGTTTTATGTTCTTTTAAAGTAGTAGGGGTAGACAAAATGCATGGTATTTCGATGATAATTCTGAACTGATGAACGAGCTGACAATTTCTTCAGGAAAATGACGTTCCCGAACCCTTTGTGGCGTAAAAATCCTGGAATTGAATTGGCAGGACTCCAGTCGGATTTACCATGAAAGGAAATTCCTCTCGAAATAACTTGAAAAAAGCCGTTCGAGGAGGCCGTTTAATTGACTTACAATTCAAACTCATTCTTCGCGCTCCAGAATGCATGATTTCAAGGCGTTTCAGCGCGTTTTTTTTAAGGTGCTCTTAATTACACATATCAACCCCCAATGCTATTCTTACCTGAAATTCTGACCATACTTCGGGGCACAACTGACTAACAAGAAGATGTTCTGAGACCTTATGATACTAACTGAACATGTCGGCCTTGAGGAGCTGCTTATGAACGAGGGCCACTACCATTTGATAGAGCTTTCCCCCTCGTGCTGTGGTTTTATACTCTGCTGACCGTCTTAGCATACTCGATATTGCTCTTGAGAGTGGAACGTTGGCTGGGATGCTGGATGTTATAAAAGGTAAGGGATTCAAAAAGCAACACATGTCAAAGTATTGCTACGTTGTCAAAATCAGGCGCGTCTCTTTAAGGTCACTCGACAAATTCACTGACCCCCGCCGACTTATTCTGGACCCACTGTCGTCATTCCCTGAGCCCCCACTCTGCTGAAATCAGGTCTCGCTTTGCTTCCCTTACAGAAATAAAAAAGAAGAATGAATCGCATTTTGTCTACCCCTAAATGTCTACGAAAGTCTAAAAGGTTTATACATGATTGACGACTCATATTGACTCCCACCCATAATATCCCAAGAATTAATATCATCATGAGTCACCATTGCCTATTATTATATGACGCCCATACGGCCACCCACCACCTGCATTGACATGAATGTCGTATGCAAGCGCTCCACGTTTCATCTTCATTTTGCCGCTCAGGCATCCGGTAGTGCTCTCTTAGCTAGTGGCTGGTCGCTGTTCCGTGGTTGACGGACCGGTTATAAAAAATATAGTAAATGGTGAATATGAAGTGGTGATAAGTGGTGACTGGTGGTGAGTGGTGATGGTTATCATCAGCAGCGCAACAGTAACCCTTTTACCGGCGCCCATCGGAAGTCGGAAACCGAAAGTCGGAGGTTCGGTCGGAAGTGCTTAGAGGTCAATTCTGGCCTATAAGGTTTTGGCTTTGGTCCCTTTTTGGGTGAAGTTCCATTCACATCCCATAGATTTGGTTGGACAATAGTTCAGGGAACAAGGGAAAGGCCGCAAATCTCCAAGCCTCAAAGGCAAAGGACAAAATGACAAGGCGGAATCTGCGAAATAAGAAAAAAAAGGGCTAGGCACACAATTTTTCCGCGTGGTCGATCGGCCTGCTGTTTTGGGCTAGTCTCGTACGTATCACGTCGTTGCTCATCGCTCCCTCTTTCCTCATCCCTCACGTATCTTCAGCCATCCTGGTTATTGCCAGGAGCTCATCTCCAGTGTTCACTTCCTGTCCGAGAGGACTTGATACGTTTGTTTTCTATCGACTGCCGTCTCGGTCCCCGCCCCTTGTGCTTGGTGGCTTCCGACTCGTAGTAGTACTCATATATATGATAACTTGAAAGCTGCAACTATATGTTATATGTTTAGTTACATAGACTAAAAATACTTCGACATTAGAGCTGGACGTGCACTTTAACGATCTTTGGACTCTGGCCCAGCCTGTTTTTTTGAGAAGTGTTTAGCATTGATCACTGCTGTCTTCCCACATTCAATGGTGACATTCGTCAAACATCCCGATCTCGAGCTTGCAGCAACCCCTTACATCGTACAGCCATGTCACTTGTCACAAGCACAAGATGCATAAATTCAACTTTTACATTCACAACGAAAAAGAATGTTGAGATCATGCTTTCAGCGAGCATCTGATTGCATTTCCAACAGAGGATAACAGTCGGATTGATTTGTCTTGTTTATTCACAACTATATTATTTATTTATCACCATTTTATCCTTTTCCTTTTCCCTTCAATTCACACTATACTCTATACAGGCAGGTGTTACACAGTGATAAGGAAGAGCTGGCGGAGACAAGCAAAACGCATATGCCAGTACGCAGGTATGTATCTTTTTGCTCCTGTGTCCAAAGATTCCTACGAGTCTTGAACCACCGACATCATCTGTTCTTCAACCCTCCCTTGCCCATAATTTTTTTCCTATTCTTTGACGGATTACATTTATAATCTGTAACTTGCATGCTCATCCCTGCTGTCAGGTCACCATCGATTCAATAGCTCTTATCCACTCAAGCACAACGAAAATTGGTCTTAGCACTCGACCCCATCCTCTCTAATGTCGAATGTCGCGGAGGTCTGCAACACCTGGCAAGTCGACAAGCAATAACCACACCGATACTCCCAACTCCTCCCAAACACGACCTCGGAGAAGTCACCTTTCAATTTCCTGGTAAAAGGGAACGTTGATCGCATATAAAAGCTGGAGAAGGTCTTTGAGTGTATCAAATAATTGTGAGTGAGAAGGCTGGGGGACGACGCGGCAGCAGTCGGCGGTGTAATGTTGGCTCACACAACGTGCTAGGAACGAACTCACCACCGTATCGCAACCAAGCTATCTGAGCCATTCCTTCTTGTACATAGCATCGATCAATTCAGAGCTACAGCCATTTATTGCAAGTCTTCTTATCCCCTTACATCTCCTTCTGAAAGAAACTTACTGACATGCTTGCGACCAGGCTTTAAGCCACTTTGGCACAATGGATGGAGACCGGTATTCACGGCCGCTATCTGATGACCTACAGCATTCTGATTTGAGGCCTTCCGATCCATCCCTATATTCTAATCAGGTGCAAACATACCCTCGAGAAAGCTGGCGAGAGCCCAACATGGCATTTCAATACCCTTCTGGCCCCAGCTCCTATCGTCATCATCCTTCTTCATGGCCCCCGTCTTCTTCTTCCAGTCCCAGTTCAAGCTTCGGGCGTGAGACACGATTTCCCCTACCCAGTTCTGGCCGATCATCTTATCTGGCGCCTCCTCCTTTGGCCCCATATGTAGCTCCAAGCACTGGACGTTTCGTTCCTCCTTTTCATGAGCAACCTCTGAATTCCGATGACCGGCATCCCACGCTTCGAGTGGATGGACACTCATCAGCATTTGTCCAACGTCCTTCTCCAGAACATGGTGCTACAGCTGCTGAGGGGGAATCTCATTCTCTCCCCCCGCTTAGATCAGCTTCAGGATCATATTCTTACGAAAATACAGCTTATAGCCCTCGCACCGGGGAAGCGTACTCAAGTTCACAAAAGCCTACAATGACGCAATTCTCAAAATTGACTACTGGTGAACAAGAGAAGGTTAATGCAGGGCTGCCGCCGCCACATGAAGTGGAAGTCAGCCCTCAAGGCTGCCAGTCAGAGTTGGTCACTTCATCTACCTCCGAAAGGACGAGGACTGGGAGAACACGACCTGATTCCCTTGCCAACACTGCAAATCAGTCGATACAGCAAGCTCCAGCTACGTTCAGCTCATATTGTCGTCGAACAAAATCACGCTCACTGTCTCAATCCTCTCAACCATCTCAAAATTCTCGTCTTTCGCATCAATCGCGGCGTTCTTCCCATTCTCAGGCAGAGCCCATGAGTCGCGAATATTCGGTGTCGAGCAACGAGTCTAGTCACGCAGCAGGATCTGCTGCTCCTTCTGAAGATCTGTATAGTAAAAAGGCTCCCTTACCTGGGAAGAGGAGAGGGCGAGAGAAGAAAAAGCGAACCCGAGCGCTTATGACCCATTTGCAGCAGGCCGGCCTGATGAGATTGTGGAAAAAGGTGATTTCTAAAATGTGCGATCTCTTTACCCAGCTGATCACGGTTAATCAGACCAAATTCCCAACCAGTGGCGACAGAGAAGCTCTTGGGCAAGAGATTGGATTGACATCGCGGCAAGTGCAGGTATGGTTTCAAGTAGGTGTCATTCGTTCATTCCCATAATTCACAAGGGACACACCATACTGATAGCAACTCCAGAATCAGCGACAAAAGAGTCGGAAAGCTTTGCTGGAGAACGGTGGTATCCCGGAAGGCGAAGATCCTGCGGACTACGAAGATCTTCAAAAATCTCCTCGTTCTCGCCGCCTTTCAATGGATCGGGAAGAAAATGTTCTCCCTTGGATCGGAGTCAGAAATGAACCAAGTGGGTCTGCCTATGACCGCACAGGTGCAAATATAGGTCTACAATCTGAAGATCAAAATCTTCATAAGCCCAAGGGTGGTCTTGATCCATTGAATGAGCTTTCAAACCGTAATTCTATGTCACCCCACAGGCGGTCGAGGTATTATAGCGGTGCCGACTCCTATCCGGCTCACCACGTAACTTCTTCCAATCCGTATCAATCTCCCAGACCATTGCGTCCCCACACCTATCCTTATCATCATCCGCCACCGTTTCCCTCAACGATTTCGTGGCAACATGCACAATACCCTTCTGTTTCCGAATCTCCTAGATCCACTACAGGATCATTCTTTTTTGGCGACTCGCACTACTCGCACATACCTTATGATGCCTCTGCGCTTCCGGGGGGGCATAGACGGACGAGTGAAGGGACATCCAGCTCGCAGACTACCATGGTATCGCAACCGTTTGAGCCACAACCTGCTAGAACGCAACAACGCAACGAACATTTGTACTATCGACGCCGCTCTGTTTGTCCCGAGCATCTCAGCACAGTTGGATCACCGATTGGGGTACCGAGTTCCATGCCGGCCACATCTTCGCATGCAACCTTCATGCGTGGTGCCGATGCCCCTTCATTTTCGGGACAGGCCAGTGCATGTTCGGACTCGTCAGAATATTCAACACGACCTCGTTCAAATACATGGCTAGGTTTACCTCCTTTAAGGAAGCATCTAAATTCCTCTCAAGCGACAGACGCTGTGGCATCTCATCTACCTCCGACCTTGGCACGAGTTGCCATTTCAGGCCCTATTGATGGTAGTGAGGAGTTGCCGGCTATCGCGTTGGGGATGACGATGGACAAGGATCCCCATACTTTCGTTACAGGAGAAGAGGCTGGGTCTCCCAGAAAGAGATCGAGTTTCTGGGGAGCTGAAGGTCGTCGGGTCAGAAGCCGAGGAAGGGAAGTAGAGGGAGACAATAAGGTTTCCGTCAACTGGGACACTGCTCCACTGTAAAGCGGCGTGGAGGTCTCTTTAAAGCTCCTAGCCACTCAATTGCTGATAGCTATATACTGCTGTGTGTATAGTCACCCTTTGTCACTCAACATCATATCTGTTTACGTCGTCATTATATGTCCCTGCCATCTTCTGGCGGTCGGGCACATGCCATCATCATCCACATCCACTTATAATTGAACTTCTTTTGTCGACGGGATTTTCGTCTACAGTAACTTTCGAACCGGAGAATTATAGCAGACAATCATTCAAAAGACGCTGCTATTATGGTTTGCAGTGAAGGCAAGGGCGGACGCAGAAGCCGGAGGTAGTTGCCCAAGGACGATAGATTTTCATTATTTTTGGATTTACAACAAACGTTGGATAAAGCGCTGTTATTTCTTATCGTAATCATTGTCAATTCATTTTGGTGCGACACGAACCATTTACGAATTATGAAATACCATGCATATGATCTTCGTTGTAAAGTGTTGTTGTATCATGTCAAGGACTCTCATTATCATCACATGGATCTTATTTACTAATTCATTTTCTGCCTTGCTTCACCTCTTTCATATCGCTCTTAAAAAGTCATGACCAGCAAATAATAGCGCTGGAGACCAAGGAACCTGCCATCCCACAAATGACGGATGACCGACAACAACAGTTTAAAGAATGATTGCGGACTGAATAGATAGATACGGCACAATGGGGGACCGACGGACCAATCACATAATAATTAGATATCATTCTTCCGTTCACCATGCGCCAAACGCCGTTCGTTAGACTGCCGTCTCACTGCGCATACTTCGGCACTACGTACATATATGATGTGCTTTTTGTTATTGGTCCTCCTGCAGTTGTTACAGATCCCCTGATTCCTTACTAATTCCAAGGCTCTCCGATCCCTGCATCATCTCTGCTGCCTACTCTTTGCTCTTCGCTCTCTTCTCTCATTTCCTCGGCCAACCCTGATGATATCCTCCGTAAAAAGGCAGCAAAGCCAAAAAATTCTGTTCATTATTTCGTGACTGCGTACTTTCCCCCAAAATCCCGTGTCGGTGATGGTCAATGACGAATGCTGCGCATCCCAAAGATCGCAGAATTTATTTCTCCCGAATATTATCTCATTGTCTCTTGTCAGCCAACAGGTTCCAACTAGGTGTCATATCATATGTCAAAATCCATGGATTAAAGCGAAGGAAATGGTGAAAAGGCGAAGATAAAGCGGGTAAAAGGAAACTGGGCGTGGAGAAAGGAGACCGGATAACCGTTGGCGTTCACTTAGGTATACATATTCTCTAAAACCTGCTGTTACCTTCTACATATTGATTATTCACATTATTTTTTTTTTACTATACTCTTGCTTGTCCTACATTAAAGGTGAAAGAATGTGAAAGAACCGAGATGGGAAAGTAAAAAGTAACGCAGGTACCCGTGCAAACACAATCAACCTCTGTCCACAGTGCACTTTCTCTGACTGAACACGTGCAACAATACCCTCTTTGGATACTATTCCTCCTCCTTTTCTTCAGGGACGCCCATTCCCAAACCACTTCTAGAACTCGACCGGATACTACTCAATTTGTTTCCACTTAGTGTGCGTCTGTGCCCTGCACCCCCAAAAGGCGATGGGCTGAGATTATGGGCACTAAGTAGA